>NW_009209717.1:0-43860 GCF_000690835.1 Fulmarus glacialis
AAATAAATTGCATTCCAACTGAAAAAAAAAATTATACTTAGATCTTTCGCTAAAAGAAAAATTGTAAAATAGTGATAAAAAAATTACTGAAGAGCAGTTATTGATGGTTCAGTCACAGAATTGGGGTTCTCCAGAGACCTATGCTGAGTCCGGTTTTATTCAATACATTAATTAATAGTTTAGTTTTCATAACAGGGAATAAGCTCCTTTCATAAAAAATATTTAGCTGAGTGGCTGTGAATATTTTTGTTTAAAGATAAGCACAAAATTTGGAAAAATCTGAGCAAATTGAAAAATCTGATATGAAACCCCTCTAGTTTTCAGGTAGGAAGGTTTTATACTTAGGTAGGCATCATCAGCTGTGGAACCACATAACACGGAGTAGCTAGCTTTTCTGTAGGAAATGCTGTGAGAGACACTGAAACCATAGCATAAGGGAAGAGTACCATGTGGCTGCAAGCACCATATTGAGAGAAGGCAAACAGCGTTATAACTGCAAGATGCATGAAGTGATCGTTTTACTTCTTTGGGAAAACGTAAGGTTCTGAGCCTTGTGGTCATCTTTAGATGCTACACTGAAGAAAGATGAACGTCAGTTACAGGAAGTAGAAAGGACAGAGACAAGAATGACGACGTGGGAAAACAAGCTGAAAAGAGAAGTCTGAAGCAATCAGCTGAAGGAGAGAAGATGGAGGAAACGTAATAATAAAGTGAGGCATGCAAAAGGCTGCTGTAAAGAGAAGAGGGCAAATTGCTGTCCAGGTGGACGGGACAAAAGCAAATGGGTTTATACTGCAGTAAGAATGTTCCAGAACATCATCCCTGTTTTCCAGCATGACAGTGAGGAAACCCTGGAAAAGATTTGGTGGAGGTTATGGAGTCTGCATAGACCTGTATGAAAGCTGGATCTTGAGGACCCCTTCTATTCCAGTCTCTGCGCTGAGACGATCAGTCCTATCAATGAGGTTGCCACAGTTATTTGTCTAACCTGTTCTTGGAGATCTCCTTATATCCCCAGGCTGTCTATCCTAAGTTTTCATTAGACTTCCCTTTAGGTGTCATTCTTAATGTCTTGCCTTTATCAGTGATGAGAAAAGAAGCAGCTTTATGTATTTTGGAAGCAGCAATCCTTATCCACGCCAACAAAATACTGTCTTTTTGCCTTACGTGGGGTTCCTTAAAAACAGATAAGACTGCTGCAGTAGGTACTACCATGGATAGGGAGTTGACCTGCAGGTACCTGCTTAAGGTTCTTCCAACCCACTTGTTTGGGTTTTCTGGATTTGCCAGCAATACACCTGCATGATGGTAGAAGAGGGTAAGCTGCACTTGTACTAAGGATAGAGGCGCACAGGAATCCAAAGATGGATTTGAAGCTCAGATAACTGAAGCCAAACTACCTTCATATTTCCTATGGATTTCAGCTGGCAAGTATTTATGCAGAATCCTGGGTGGGCTTGGGCAGCCTGTGTTGAAATCTAAACTCTTTTGAGAAACATGTTCCTGGGTTTTCCAGGTTGTCTCTACACAAGCTGCAAGCATATCCTTGGGTTCCAGTATTGTGATGTACCTGTTGGAGACTTTTGGTATCAAGATATTGTAATCCAAAGAGCTGTCTTGGCCATCCAGAGCCTGCACTGCTCGTTGTGACTTTCAGTGTGAGAACTGCATTCCCTGTGAAATTTTTGTATATTAGATCAGGAAGACATTTCAAATGAAATGTGTAATTAAAAAAAAATTTAAAGATGGATTAAATTTACTTGTCCTTAACTTCTTTGTGAGTGTCCTGTGAGTCCCAGGGCATGGTTTTTAGAGAAATTACATTATCTGAAATGATCTGTCAGTATGCTTACTGAACCATGGGAGTGAATCTGCAACACTCGCATGTCCTGAGGGCTGGATAAGGTTGACTGGAGTCAACCAACTCCAATATTTGGAGTATACGAAGTGTGCATTCGTGTGTTTAGTATGGACCTTTATGACTACGTGAGAACATGTCCTAAAAGATCTTGAGGAATGTGAAAGGAAGATGAGTGATGTACCTCTCATGTACCATCTCAGGATGTCAATCCTGCCAAACATGTAATTTGAGATTGCTGTGGTGGAGGTTTTTTCCTGGTTAAGCTCCAGTTTTGCAGGGTGTAGTTTATGCAATATGTATAGTATATGGGTATATTTCAGCATTAAAACTGGAACAATTTATGCTCATGTGTAACTTTCCTCACTTTGTGTAGAAATCTTTGATGACTGCTCAGGTGGATAAACTAAAGGATGTGCCTGAGTGCTTGAGGTACAGGAGCCTCAGTTATTATCATTCTTTGGAAAATGAAACAAGGCCACAAAGAGGTCTTGTATAAATTAAAAATGAAGCAAAATGAAAAAGTAAATAAGTCAGGAAAAATAATTAGCTGACATACGTTAATTTTTAAAAAATACTTGTTTGTGGAACAAAGTGTAATTAAGCCCTTAGTGAGCATATGGTATGCAAATACTAACGCAGTTTATTAGTATGTATTCAGCAGAGTATTTGGGCAGATCATTCACATATACATATAAAAGCAAACTGAAAACTAGAATGTGAGAATGAGAGCGGTCTAGGAATGATGAATGTTCATTCTACTGATATTTTTGGTTATGAAGGAATCCAGCAAAATATAACCTCTGTAAAAGACACAAACCAATTTTATTTTTTAATGAGGGTGCAGGTCTAAGATGAGGGGAGGGTGAAACTAGCTGTGTTAAGCTAATTAAACCTACTCTCTTTTTTTGTAATTTTCTAACACCAAGTACTGAATTAGCTGTAACCACTTGTAACAGTTTTGGCTCCAGTTTTCAGTACTGTGTACACCCAGTCATGCTGGATCAGTTCCTCTCTCTCCACTTCTGCCTTTTAAGAGAGAGTCCTTTTGAAAGTTTTGTTCCAAGACCTGACTTACTGCTTTCAGAGAGAGATTTTGAAGGACTTTAAAATCTGCACACACAATTTATTTAACATTGTGGTCAAATTAGCATTAATTAAAGCAAGAGAAGTTAAAAATCGGTAGTAACTCATAAACCTAATGTAATCATAATGTGTTTTTTCAAAACCGGCACAGAATATGGTCAAAAAACTGGTCAGTTGTATTATCGGGTCAAGACTTCCTAACATGAGCTTCTCGTGACATTTTTTGTTGTGCGGAACTAGTGAGATGGGATGAGTGAAGGAAAGAATATGGAGCAGCAAAAATTAATTTGGACTTGTGCAGTGCAGTGGTATTTCGAGGGGAAGGAGCAGTGCCTCTGACTTCATGACAGCCTTCATTCCTTACAGCTGTGCGGTCTCTGGGGCCACTCAGCATAAATGCAAGCACGTAACACATCTGTGCAAGAGATCAATTCCACTACTGCTTTTTACGGCAGAAAGTACAACAGAGCACCAAACCTAATAGGATCGTAGGAGTCTCCTGAGGTATTTATTAATAACAAATCTTATCCTAACGAACACATTATAGATCCGTACAAAGAAGAACGTCTACTGCATCTATACTACTTTGAAAAACAGTCCATCTGATGGGCCAGTTGTGGTAAATGCATTTCTCTTTACCATAATACAGCTCTAGTAACACGTACAAGCTGAAAACTTGGCATGATGTGTTAGTATATAAAAGAGGCAAGTTGTCATTACATTTATGAGATACTCTTGGAACACTATGGTAATGTATCGACTGACAATGTGTATATTAATTATTTTTTTATTGTATATTTACATTTTGTGTTTCTTCCATAAACTTCACTATGGAATACTGTATATTGAGGAAGGGGATTTGACTGACTTCACAGGAATTCACAGGAAGCCCCATCTTGAAAGTGGCACTAGTGTGTGAAATGAGACTGCAGAACAAAGATTAAAGCAGCAGAACAACTGCTAAGTATTGTTACAATATGGTTTCAAATAGTGGGAGGGTGAGGAATGGTTTCTTAATAGTTTTAAATGGTAAAATATTTCTGCACACTGATGAAGGCAAGAATTATTTGCTTTGTTGCTGCAATTCTAGCACTTACATGGTCAACAAATGTTCATCGCAGAGCATTAGTGGAACTTCAGAAAAATGGAAATGTAGTTTAAGACAGGGAAGCATATCATACCTTGCTTTCACCTCAGCTGATACAAAATTCACTGATGGGGAGAGCATTTCTGATTCCGCTGACACAAACCACATATGAACTAATGGAATTACTTTTGATTTACCAGCAGCATAGGGTCTTTTTGCCCTTAAGTCGTATCAATTGCACCTGAGAAGTTCCAGACATTGCGCACCTTCAGGTATAAAAAACCTCCCTTTCCTTATGTAAGAGTCTACAGCACTGAAAGTCATATTTTGCAGCTGAGAAGACAATACTTTTAGTGCATGAAGATATGTCTTGGTTGCTTTGAAAGCAACGGCTACACTTAAGACTCTTACCCTTGACTGTGGTGTGTTCCCACTGCAGGACAATTTTCAGCTTTGCAATTGCCTTTCTAGTTTTTCACTCTGTCTCTGTACAGAGTTTTTTGAGCAAATTAAAGCTGTCTGGCCCAACAACTTTAATTGGGTAAAGTGTAGTCCATATATCTATATGAAAAAACCCACAATTTTACTATAAATTGAAGATTGATTTTTAAAATTATGGTGGAGTTTGGTTGCCATTTAATTCTAAGGAAAAAAAAAATCTTACTCCTGCTATAACATTTCATATAAAATGAAGGTGGTTTTTTTTTTGACAATTCTGTCTTTACCATAACAGAGGTAATTCTGCAAACTATGATTTCTATTAACTTTTTTATACGCTTAACTGAATATAGCTTTTCTCTTCACCTATATTCAATTCATGCCATCCTCTCAACTGAGATTTTTATTAGACAGCTAAACTATACAAACAGAAAATTGGTTTAATTAAATATTCTCTGTAGATCATTAATTTTTAGGATAAGCCCTGAGTACATCACAAAATATAGTTGTGTTCGTACAAAATAATATGAGCCTCATCTTTTTTTCACTGAAGTCCTCCATGGACTCATGGAGTTGATAATCAAGCTTGAAATGAGATTATTATATTTTATAGAAATTCATGTGAAATATACATATTTTTCAGTGAAATGGATATTTCTCAGATATCACACCAGCTGAGATCTGAATTGTGGCTGGCATGTTTCTGGATCAATCAGTGGAGATTGTGCATCTATATCACATGTGTTTGAAAAAGTTACTGTTATATTAAGAATCCATTATTTTTGTGTTAGCATTCTTCAGAAGACAACACATAATAACACTCAAGGTGTTACTGGCATAATTTTGTTTTTAATTTGGGCATTTCAGATCCAGATGAAAGTTTTTGGTTTTCCTTTCAAATGTGAACCTACAGTTCTTTTATTGGGAATCTTCAGAAGTCCAATTTCGCATATGATTAAAAGAGAAAAGGATGGCAAAATAAGAGATTCAGGATGTTGCCATTCAGCAACACTAGCTGGCACTTAAAGAAAACCAAAAAACCACCACACCCGAATGCTAAGTTACTATTTCACTACAGTATTTTGAAACACTTTCCATACTTTATAAATGTCATTGTAAGCCCCAGTATTTTACCATAGCTGTAATGGTTAAAGGACCCAGTCAGAATAAGGTTTGTAAATAGAAGCAATATTTTTTAAGACTAGTCCGTATGATTAGGAGGAGCTGGTCAAACTGTCAAGTGTACAAGACCTTGAGGTTTGTCTTCAAGGCCTGAAGAAGACATGAGCCTGAAAACCTGTCTAATTTTTCCAGCTATATCAATTAGTCAAAGAAAAGATATCCCACGTCCCAACAAACCTGTTCCTGCCTACTATGAATAGTGAGCTTTTTTATTTTGCTTTTGTTACTCTTCATTATTTATAATACTATTTTTCTAAAGAAATCGAAAAGGAACAGGGGGAAGCAGTATCTGGTTAAACCAGTTGATATAGCTAGGGAAGAAACAAACTGAGCAAATTTCAGACATTCCGCTACTTCTGCAGGAGGAGAGAGACACCCTCGTGTGGTGCCCTTGACTAGCTTGCAGTTGCACGGGAACCGGAGAGTCACAAATCCACCATTACAGGCAGTCACGTTTTCTGCGGCAGGTAGCACAAGCACTGGAAAGGGTAATTCCCCTACGGTGCTGCAGTGAACTGTTTAACCTGCACCAAGGTTTGTGACATATACAAGTGTGGAGGTCATTGCTGACTGTCATATGAAACTGGAACTAGGTGAGGCTTCACTAACACTTGCTAATTTTGCTTGGTTCACTTATGACTGCTCATACTAAAATTGTCATAGGGAGCACATAAGGAGAAAACAAGGGGTACAAGTTGCTGTCTTTGGTGGAGGAACTGAAAGAGACTGTTACAAATTGAACTTCTCTTGCTATTTGTTTTCCTCTACATGTCTCTGATCTCAGTGCTTTGGCAGATCTAGATGGTCAAGAGGTCTCCTCCATCCTGGGAAATATTCCAAAGAACCGTGTCTTAATGGCACTCTTTTATTACACAAGTTGTCTAATTTATGTACATCTCACAATGCATCTGCGGTAGCTTACTGCTATGTACACCAATTACAATTACCCAAAACCTCAATGTATGCAACATATGGTCTGGAAGGATTGCATCAGAGCTGGATGAGGCACAGGCAATGTCAAAGCTGAACACGGTAATGGAGACGATATGCTACAGGCTGAAAAACACTTAAATAGAGCACTAACCCAACAGTTTTGCTCTGTAAGTGCTATGTTTGATTTTAACTAGACAACAAGCCTTAAGGAATATGACTCCTTAGATTAAGTTAGTTTCATATGTGACCTTTATATAATATCCTTATAGCTTTGTAGAAAGATTAAAGGCAGTGGATTAAAGCCAAAGACTAAAGGGACAGTATTAAAAATATATGGGAATGTTTTCACGCATGATAGCCATTTTGAAGAAGTGCGGCTAGAAAACATCCAAGAGAGGCAAATTTCAGCAGTTTGCAGAAGTAAATTTTCTCCACAGTCAAAATAGGAATGTTTCCTGGAGAAGACTGCAGGAAAATTGCTTGTCTAGGTAGGGCCAAAGACATCGAGGCAGATGTGGGAAAGATGGTGTTGCTCAGACTTGCAGCTCTTCTGCCAGTTCTTCTCAGTGCAGAACACGTAGAGACTCTGGCATCTGCAGTGGAAGCTGGTATGTAAAATGAAGAATGTAGAAAGCTGATGCACTTCATGGTGAGGGGATTAAGCCCTGCTCTTAGAGGTATCTCTGTAGATGGCTTTGAGTACCAAACCTGCTCGTTACGTACTCTTTGTGATGGGGAAGAGAGGCTCACAGAGATCTTGAAACATCTGACTTGTTACTCAGTGTGCTTCTCAAGGTTCAAACAGAACTACTTTTTTAAGTTTTGTGACTATTTTACACTAGTAAAAAAATTACTTGAACTCAAGAATTATGAACCTGGCACTCTGGAAAGTTTCTTCTCTTTTTTCTTTAAAGAATAACATACAGTTGAAAAGTAATACATTCCCCATGCTTGCTGTGTTTCTTGGTTTATCTGGCCAAAAGGAGGGTAGAAACATGTGGCAACTCTGAGGTGTTAGGTGGCAATTTATCCATTGGAAAATGATCTGACACCAACAAACTCACATAAAATGGACAAACAACAAGTAATACTTGTCATTTGTTGACTTCATGGGCCAAATTTTAATTATAAAGGGTTTGTATCCTATTATTAATTTTCTGAGAAGTTGAATCCTCCTCAAACTTCTCTTTGTACAGAGAAGACTAAAGAAAACCCATATGTCCGTGGTTTTATTTGACTGTTTAAAGAGAGAAAAGCGTGCCTTTTTTTCTGCAACACTCCTCTATATTATTTACCTGATTCTAGGGAATTCCAAGGGCAGGACACATCCTTTAATATGGCCATGAACTGTATATCACAGCTAAGACTAGTAATAAACTCTAATACTGATGTTATAAAAGTCTTCTTAAAGCAAGGTTAATAACATGACAATAGTAAACACCCCAGTCAGCATAAAATGAAATGAAGCCTACAGTATTTTAAATGCATGGGTCCTGTGAAAAAGGATGCCAAGGAAAGACCTTTTGTTCATGAGCTTCTATATATAAAAAAATTCAGTTTTCTGCTTGTGTCTCAGTTGAAGGTCATCTGTACATGAGCAAGAGAAAAATAACTACCATACTTGGCTGCAGAATGCTGGGATTACATAGCAGCGTTTACAATATTGCAATACAATGCTTTAATCAAAGATTAATATTATTTATGAAATTAGAGGAGTTCCATTGATGGCCAGACATATATCGTATTCATTTGTATTTATTGCTTTTTGTTTCCCTTTTTTCCTCCTGAAAATAATTTGTATGGTGTAGAAAGTGACAGAAATACTATTCCTCTACTTCAGCCCTATGACAGAACTAAAATAATCTTGTAAAAATGTCAGCATAGTTAGCTGGCCAGTTTCTGAAGAAGCACTTTCTGTAGATCACCGTTGTGTCCCTCATTCAAAAGGAAGAAACAGAAGGATATCCGAGTTCAGGATCAAATTTACATTTTGATGGGGTCTTGCACTGCTGGTTGGAATTAAGGATGCTTTCTGAAATTGGTGCCTCAGTCTCCAATCAGTTTCTCCCATCAGAAAGCATTTCCAGAGGCAGTGCATGCAGAATATTTGAACTAGCAAAACAAAACAAACATACCAATTTTCAGATGAATAATCACTTCAATTGTTTTCAGCAAAGAACACCAATTTCTTCCATTCATTAAAATTATAAAGAGTATTTGGAAGTTTTCAACACCATTTCTCTTCTGTGAGAAGGCAGAAAATAAGAATTATCATGCCATTCATCAGATAGTAGGCCGTCATTTGCCTGTCATTTCTAAAAGGGGCTAGATCTAGGCTGATTCTGATAAAAATGCAGGAAATCTAATAAAAGATGTAGAATGCAATAGACTATTTTCTTAACCTCCTAGAATGGGGCTTTTCTACCTCTTTGTTTAACAATTTTCTCAATTTGCTTGCCTTTGAAAACTCTGCTGATCACTAATCTCCTCTCCCCACAGAAAAAGTTTCATGATATTGTAGCACCAGTATGTGCTACACCGATTGAGCAAAAGAATTTTCATTTAAAGTAGTTTAAACCTGCATACTACAAATGTTTTCAAGCTAGTCAGAAGAGAGCAAGTTATATTAAAATCACATGATAAACTAACTTTCTTCTGAAAGTTAAGGAAGTTTTTCAGCTGGTCCTTTGGATTTGTCATGCGTTATCATTTTATTTTACAAAGTAGTTTGTTATTCAAAATATAACTGAGCACTCTGGAAATGAGAATTCAGTTAATGGTGAAGAATAAAGCAGCATAACACCACCTGTTATACACTTTTTTTACTTGTCACCAACTTTACTTTACTCACCAACTACAGAAGTGTAAACAGCTTTTAGGACATCCTGGTAGTTTGACATAATATTAAGAGACAAACTCTCCAACCAAGGATGATTGTATTTTCATAGTGAAAAGCTAAATAAAAGACAAATAGTAATTTCTTGAAGTAGGAACATCCAGCCATTTTTCAGAATTCTTCCATTTATGAAGATGTGGCCAGCTTTATTTTTATTTTTTTAATTTTACTTTTTTTTCTACCAGATTTTCCGCTGATAATTGATTACCTTTCCGTGGATCACTGTAACACCTAAAAAACTTTTGCATGGTGACTAATTTAGAGGATTCACTTTTTTCCTCAGCCAGGTTTTCATTTACTAGTCTCTACATATTCAGCTCTTGACTAAACTGACTAACACAATCCCTAGAGGTATATAGAAGAAAATACCAAATATAAGTTGAAAGGTCATATTATCTCTGCATGTAGCACTGGTGCTGCTATCTTTGGAAAACTGTCCCCACTTCGGTGTCCAGAGTTCAGACTAGCTGCTGATAACATTGCAAATGCCCACAGAGAAGTCCCAAGCACAATTTAGAAACTTCTTACTCTGTCAGAGAGTTAGTTAGGAGGTATCAGGTTTAAGCCGGTGAGTATTTAAGGGCAAGGTTGGTAATGGGCTCTTCAGTTAGCTCACAGATGTTTAGTATGATTTAATGAGTTGAAATTGAAGCTAGAAAACCTGAAACTTGGGCTTTGTTTTCTATGAGGTGGGGGTTAATTTCTAGGACAGCTGTTCATATATTGTTGCAGAGAAAATCCACGTACATTTTCAAAGACATGATTGTAGTATTTTTTTAACCTGAAATCCATCTCTGGTTCAAATGAACATTTAGTTCTGTGCCGGGCTACAGCTTGTCTTTACGCAGGCAGACCGGGTGACCAGATCTTCCCTTGTACGTTAGTCCCTCCAAAGCAATGCTTACTGTTGGTTGCACTTCTGTGGTCTCACTCCAGTTTGTCAGTGAGATGTCCTGAACATGATATTCCACTTGTGCAGATTTCCCCACTCTGGGGTCTGTCAGCGTCTGTGTAGGCAGATCAAAATCACTATGAACATTTTTGCTGCCAGTTCATATTCCGCCGAGGATCTTTCAACACCACAACAACCTTGTGCTACCAGGTATGCATTCCTATTTGATTTGTAGTTTTCTGTCTATAGCTTCATCTCTGCAGATGTAGGTAGTTATCTTTTTTGTCACATTGGAGGCTGCAAGTCCTCTCATTGTGGGGTTGGAGATTGCAATTGCAGAACACACTGCAGAAAGCTCTGGACATTACCTTCCAGGGTGCCTAAGCAGGTATCCATCCTTGTGCTCTCACAGTACAGAAAAGACAGTCTGTGATGCCAGTCCTGGTGGTGGAAACCCCCGAGAGGTCAAGTGAATGTTGTCGCACAGCCCTTCGTGTACTAACCAGTGGAGGGGCAGAGATCCTGCAGTGTGTCACCTCAGAGATTAGAGGTGACATTTAACATTGCGCCTCAGGCCCTTTGCACGCTTCCTTGATATGTTCAACAGCAGCTTGGAGGTGCATTAGCTTTCGTTAGCAAATGCTATGGTTTTGTCTAGAAGGCATGAAACGTAGGTTACACATCCCCCAAGTAAACAGAAATCATTCCCAAGACCTGACTCAGAGCTGTGTGGACCCACCAGCTCAGGTCTCAGTGCAGTGTTGTCACAGAGGGCTTCTTCACTTACTGCAGGGTTGCTCAGGCCTGGTTAAAATACAGGATACCAGGTGACAAACTGGTCAGAGCTCAAGAAGGGCTCTGGAGACACACACATGGCATGCCATGAAGAGGGGAGCGATGCTGTGCTGTAGGTTCTGGCTCCAGAGCCAACACTCGTCCTTCAGGAGCCTCTACCATCAACCAGTAGGGAACATTTGCCATGCTGCTTCCCACAGTTGCCTTTTGTGGATGGAAGGCATGCATTTTCAGGGCTGTACCAGGACATGAAGCAATCCAAAAAACCACACAAAGCAATGGCATATCACTTAAGGATGTCTCCAGAGGCTATGGTATAACATAGTCCAAAATGTAAGCATGAGACCTTAAAATTAATTGGATGTAATCCAGCCCTCTGTTCTGTAATTTTTTTTGTTCTGTCAGCTAAATCAGGAGTCCATTACTAATTCCCCATAAAAGCAAATTTAAGTAGGACACTAAGCCTCAGTCTGGGGTAGCTGACTCTCACCTGCACCTGGACTGTTCTCACATGCCCTGTACCTCACGTACACCAATAAAGAGTGCAGCACAGAGGTGTGAGGTGCAAGGACTCAAGCCGTCACTCCAAAGTAAGAAATAAAGCTCCTAAAGGCAGTCTTGGACTCAGCTATAGCAGTTCAGAAACGTGAAGATCTGACCCCCTTTAGTTTAAACACAATTTCTCTACATGCACCATAGAATGTATGTTTAGCGTATTAAAAAATGAGTGTTTGAAATAAAAGAAAAAAAAAAAGTAGGGTAACCCTTTAATAATGTTTGAGACAAAGCAGTGATTTCCCTGATATATTAAAAAATTGCAATGACAGAAGACAAAAGCACTGAACAGGGTATTAAAGAGAAACTCTCCTTCCACTGTTTGCTTTAACAATCTAAAATAAAAAGTTGTATTCACATACATAACCTCCAGCTTTTCAACTCACCTGGAGAGCTCCCCTACCCACAATGCACTAAGTGGATGATTAAAAAGAAATGGGGGCTTAACTGAGGGGTAAGCGTGGGGTCTCTGGAGCTTTGCAAAGCACTGAACCATGCAGCTACAGCTGTCCTCCAAACAAGCCCAACATTCTTTATTTATTTGTTATGAAATATTTATGGATGTTATGAAAGGTTTAAAATAATGTGTCTGTCTCTCTCTCTCCCCTCTTATTTTTGCCCTGGCACAGTGTTTTCTAATGCATAAATAATTCTGGCCTGTGGACAGTGGGACAGCACATTAGGTGGGATGTATCCGCTGTATCACATTCTTTCTGCCTGAGAGAAAATATCATTCCTAGTAATTTTCTACACTTATACAATCTGCGTTGACAGTAAATAATTGATGTATGAATTTAGGACTAAACTCCAACACAATATGACTTTATGTCAAGGGTTAGTCCCAGAAGATTTTGAGCTAAATCATCTTGCAAAATGGGTTCTTTCAGTGGAAAAAGGGGGGAAAAAAGGCTTTTTGAAATTATTTTAATGGAAAGATGGGACCTTTGCGTAGTGCTTCTTTTGATGAGGTCTTGCTTTGCATGGCTGGTAATAAAACCAAGCAATCTATCCATTATGAGATTGGAAATGTTTCATTTGTGATCACAAATGGATTTTTTTTTGAGATTGACATAAACAGGTTCTTTTTTGTTCCTTTCATTCTTTCCTTTCCTTCCCCTTTTTTTTTCCTTTCTTTCCCTTCCCCTTTCCTTTTCTTTCCTTTACCATTTCTTTTATCTTTTCTTTTTTCTTTTCTTTTCGTTTTCTTTTCTTTTCTTTTCTTTTCTTTTCTTTTCTTTTCTTTTCTTTTCTTTTCTTTTCTTTTCTTTTTTCTTTTCTTTTCTTCTTTTATTTTCTTTTTCTTCATTTTTTTTTCGTGATACGAAAGTTAGCATGTGATAGGGTGCCCTCTGCTTTCCATGCCTGTATTTTCCATACAAAGTACAATTATGTTTTAAATTACAAGCTGGATATATTTGCAACTTAAAGATACATAACTGGAAGAAAGGCTTCACATAAAGGATTACAAATTTACTCCTAGTGCCTCAATTAAAATCCTTTTCATCATGAGAAAGTGGTTACCATCAGACAAAAAGGAAACAAGGAAAGAAATGGATTAGAGAAGAAAGCTTTTATGATAGAGATGGAACTGAAATATTCAATACCTCTATATATCTTATTAAAGACTAGACAGGAAGATCAAAGAAAAATCATTATATAAATAACCCATCATAAAATGCTCTTATTTAGAAGAAGGGAATTAACAGAGTGGGGTGGGAGTTATTTGTTTGTTTTTCGTTCTTTTTTATTTCATGATTTAACACACAACAGAAAAAATCTATGTATTTCCTGTTATATGAAATATTTGCACCACTGCTGGTGCAGCAGGCATATACAGTTTATTTTAAATTAAAACACCATCACAGTCTTTGAACAAATATCAATATCAGTCAGTGATTCCTTCTCTGCTTAAAATTGTAATGACTCTTGTTTACTTATGTTAAACCTCCTCTTGTAGAAACTTACTGAATTTATTGTGACACATAAGCTGAATAGCAAGAGAGCTTTTTGTCAAAGGGATAAAACTGTCTCCTGGGACAACAGGGACAAAACTCTCTCTTATTTCTCAACATTCAAGTAAATATCTACTAGTGACTGTTCTATAGATGGCACTCATGCCTCTAAGCAAGAAGCACAGATCCAAGTTCAGGTGAGGAATATTAAAAACAAATACTTTGATCTGAAGAAAATTTCCAACAATTGACAATTGTTTGAGAAATACCGAAATGTTTTTTCCTCTTATTTATAGATTTGACATCTAAGACTGTAAAATAGCAACAAGAAGATATCTCTGATGGAAAAGAAGTGGTTTGCAGTAAACTACTTTGTTGTCCCTTTGCTTGAAAAAGTTATGGATACTGTAAGTTCTGTGATTTTCTGGAATAAGGAGAGGGAAGCTGTGAGGAAAGGGCTGAAAGCAGTCATGGTTTTAGTTAGAGAAGGTGCAATTGAGACGTGTAATATAATAGAATTTGCTGTAATTTCTGCAGGTTAGACAAATTGTTCTTAGGTGTGTTCTCTTGCAGGAGTGTTGTTCGGCTTGGTACAAATCTAACGGCAACTTCCTAAATGTTCCTAAAATAGGCAGTGCATATAACTTTTGCAAGATGGAAGTTTAAACGAAAATACAAACCATGCATTTAATAGTTTAGGAAAGCCTAAAAGTTATTTTAAACTGAAAGCAGATAGAACTGAGGAAGTTCAAATTAAAGGAAGCTGCCCAGCAGGTATCTGTCATCTCTAATAGTAACATCATCTTTGGCTGAGTTTTGACTAAACTGGTTATCAGTATAATTAAATATATAAAAGTAAGTAACATCCTGATTCATGAGCAAGTAATTCGATTTTCTCAATAGGTTGCTCTGCAAATCCAGAAAATCAGGAGCGCTCTTCAGACTATTCCAACTTGAACCCCAAACTCCTAATTGTTACACCCCGGTTTAAAGGGGTCATAATTCATATATCTCAAATGTCCTGGCACAGTCCCTGTAGAAGTAGGCCTGTCTTGGGTCTCCTTTTCAGTGATGAAGCTGGAAAAGACCTCTGCAAAGATGAACCCTCAGGTCTTAGGGCACTTAGTATCATTTGTCTCTGTTTCAAACATGGCTGTGAGGAGTAGAGATCCTCCCTGACAGAAGCATTATCAGGGGGCTGCACGTAATGTAAGAAGCATTTAGGAATCCGAGTTGTTCACATCACTTCATGTGGTGTAAACTTAGATCTGAGAAAAAGAATTGCTTTCTGTAATGTAAAGGGGAAAAGGTGAGTCTACTATTCCCACTGACTTCAAAAGAAACTAGACTTCATTCACCAACCTTGAATTAGGCCCATAAATATAAAATGAAATATGCTTAAGGAGGACAAAATGAACCAAAAAGATTAAAGGATTAACACTCACAGTTGCAAAACCCACAAAGGCGTCAAAAGCCACTCTCATTGTTCTGTCCCTGGCAGTAACAGTAGCAGATGCTGAGGAAATGAATAAGAAACCAAAGCAAGTACAGCTTGCTCTTTTATTCAGAATGGCCTCTTTACTTGTGAGGATCAGTGGGTCAGGGGCTTCCTGAAACAGAATTTGTAACAATGATGTGTCCTTTTGTTTTTGAAGCCATACATACCTTTGGCATCTGCAACATGCAGTGGTAGTGAATTCTGTGCATTATTCTGTATGTTATTCTATACGTTATTCTATACAAACTATATGCAGGTTTTTTGAAATCAATGTTCTTGTTTTGCTTTTAAGATTTCTCTCTGATTCTTGTATTGGGAGACCCCTAGTTCTTCTGCTTTACTAGAAACAGTAAATAGTTTTTCTCCGCTCATATTATTGGCATCTCTGAATATTGTTTTTTTATACTGTAGAATCAAAGAATATTCAATCCCATCCCATATGGAGGTAATTCTGGATCTCTGATCATCCTTACCTGTACTGGTCCTTGTTCTGCTACACACTTATTCAGATTGAGTGGCCAACATTGTGGTCAATGGCAAAGATACAGGTTCTTTGTGGTTTTACGCATAATGCAGTAGTATAATGTTTGCTGTTTTGTTCTCTATTCTTTTCCAAATAATTCCTTATGTTTTACTTGTCCTTTTTGATGCCACCGAACACTGAGTTGACATTTCCAGAGAATGATCCACAAGGACTCCAAGATTAATTTTCTGCATTGAAATATCTAATTGAAAGCCCACAGCTGTATATATGTATGGGTAGAGTCATATTCTTCACTAGGTATTATTTTACATTTATCAAGACTGATTTTCATCTGCCATTTTAATTCTTTGTCACTTGGTTTGCTAACACTTTCTCCAGATCCTCAACCAATGATAGTTTTGAGTAACCTGAACAGTACTGTGTTACTAGTAAACTTTTCCACTTCATTTACGAGGCTATTGAAAGAATTTCTATGGGATTCAGACAGGATAGAAGGAAGCTGACGCTGTAAAATGTGGTAAATACATAGACACATGTTGAAAATACCATTTACCGTCATGGTAAATGCCTCCCACAAATCTACAATATTACCATCTGCAAGTGTCCATTCATGTTACATTGGCCCTTACTCAGCTTTTCTGAGGCTCTCATAGGTGATTTTCCGGTTCTTTCTACTGGTTAGGTCCATATGTTGTTGCAGGATTATATTTAGAAAAAAATTATGCAGTGGGGAAAAAATAAATAATAAAAGCATTTCTTCCTTCCATAGGTGCTTATTCTAAATCTTGTTTCTTTCCCTGGAAGACAAAATAATACTCCATGGAGGAGCCAGAAATCAATACACGAATTTACTACCAAGTAGAGGCGAATTTTCTAGGAAGTAAGGATGAATCTGATGGACTGGCAGAATGATCATGGCAGACTCACTCTGAAGTTTGGATGGCAAAAATGTTTCATGGGCACCTCAGAAAATTTTCTGTTTGTGGTGTCTGCCCTTTTCTGGGATAGAAATTGAGCTTTGGCTAGTGTCAATGGTATAGTATTCACAGGTATATACACTGAGGTGACCATAGAATATATTGCACAACTGGCTGTATCTTGCATCATTCACTAGTTCTTCTAGAAATACGTTAGGAAGCACCACTCGGTACCTCTCAGAGGGAGCAAAGAGGTGCAAGGAGGAAGAGTGAAGAAAGCATGCTGCTATATTGTGAAGAGCTGTCAACACTTGTTGAGTCCTAGCTCAGAGTTTGAAAAGCTATATCCTTATATAGGATCCAGTGAAAAGATATGTACTATTTTAAAGAGACTGGAGCACCAAAAGAGTTATCTGAGACCATTTGAGGCAGAAGTTTTATAGAGAAGTTGATGGGCATAGTATCACAAAAATATTGTGTTAGCCGTTTTAATGTATCCCTGGTTTTGTACTTCTACTGTAAGATTTCAGCTAGCTGAGGGTTTTTCATATATTGCTGACACGACACATTCAGAAATTAACTATGACACCTGAGAATCTGAAATCGCTTCAAGTGCTATGAACTGTCTGTTTCTTTTCTTTTACTCAGCTTCTGGATGTTTTTGAACTTATGTGATTATTTCATGTTCAAAACTCAGCCCTAAATACAGGTACAAAGTACAGCCTCATTGATCTCTGGATGCTGGAAGACTTTGGTTATTCTCTTTTGTTCCAGGAGTGAGAGAAACTGTCAGCTCTCTACACAGAAAGGCAGAAATGAAGAATTTTTACTATTTCCCTGATTTTATTTCCTTTAACTTCCTAACTTCTATAGACCAGTGACTCTAGATCTTTTCTGTTGATGACACCTGCCAAGGGCTGTGCAACTGTCAACATGAAGGGCCATAGTCAATAAAACCTTCCTGAGCTATGGTGGGGGCAAGACAAAGATGTACCAAACCTTATGGTACATAGCCATATATACCGGAGAGAACAGGTGCCTAGGGCGGTAGTAGGTGCTTCAGATCGCTGGCACAGATGCAACTACCTGGTAAAACTGCAACCTGGACATTAGTGAGCAGTAGAAGAGGCCTGGTCATTAGTGTTAGGTGTATTAATTTAGACACACTCTGGGAGTGTCAGGGCCACTTGCCGTGGTTTGCAGCAATCTGGGAAGCAACGACCATCTTTGTCTTTCCTGGTCTATGTCAGTGCTCCTTCCTGCCTAGGTCTAGGCTGACAATTAGCAGTCTTCAACTTGGGATAGCTGAAGTTGGGCTCTACACCAGTATAGCTACAAGACGTAAGGGAAACTCCAACTCTTGCAAATAGTTAACCCAAATGAGTGACACACTGTGCTAGGCTATAAGCAGGCATAAAAGACCTGCATGTAGGCTACCTTTACGTGAAATTTGCAATACTCAGTAATTTTAAACTTCTTTTCCTTGTTTCCTATCTCTTCCCTCTCCTTACTGCCTACACAGGGTTATTTCATCTCCTGCACTTCAGAAGTCTAGCATCTTTCCTCCCTATCACATGATGACTGAGGAACTTGCCAAGAGCTCTAAGAGCATTCTGGATTTGGCTGCACTTGAGACAGAATTTTACTTGTGGCAGCCTTAATTCCACTTTCAAAAGTTAAAATGTCCCACGAGCTCCTTTCCCCATTCTTTTCTTTCCCAGACCTTCTTGTCTGACAGCAGTCTAAAGGGGGGAAAAAGTCATAATCTGGTAACTCAGTCCATACTAAAATTCAACCTTAAGGAAAAAACATCAAAACCCAGAATTTGGAGAGTTAATGATGCTGTCACAGGGCTTGCTTGCTCGTAAAAGCAATTACACATTTTTGTGAGTTCAGTTATCACACTGAGGAGGGAGTGCTGACCTGAGCTGGAGGCTGGTACTTGAGCTCGCTCCTTCCCAGCTCATTTGGATGTAAGAGCAATCAGCCAGTCATGCCTTCATCTGCAGTGCAGCCAGACTCCCCTCTGTCCTGTCCTAGAATGAACTAACTTCTGATGGGATGATGAGTGATGAGGGTGACAGGGAGTCACAAAGGGTCATATTCTTCTGTTGTGTCTAATGCTAGATGAGCAGTACTGCAATGTTATGAAGATGGTATTGTATTCTAAACATGTTTTTCTTGCTTTCTTAAATTCCTCCTAAGCTTTTTACCAATAGATTTTGCAGGCCTGTTGGTCCTGCTCAGTCCCATTTATACATTTAAATCTATGGTCCACAAATTCTTTAGTCTGGAGTACTAGTCTCTGTGATACGAAATTCATTTTGCCACATAAGACTCCACAGGTTTACTCTTACTGTGTCAGCATTGTGTCCCACCAGAATACAGATGAACAGTTCTTCCTTATTCTCCTCAAGGTAAGCATTCTGAAATTTTATTATTTTTTTCATGTGAAAACTGGATTCTTGGAAAAATTTGCATTCAGAAATTCTTTTTCCATTGCCTCATGAATGTTACAGGTTGAATGTGTCTAGTGTCCACTCTCAGCAATTGACCACTTCTTATTGGAAATGTATTTTTTGTGATGCATCTGGGGAGGCTGGTACATCACTGGAAAAAAGGTACATATGTGGACCTCAATATACAGAGAAAAATGAAGGTTTAGAGTACATTTCTGTTCATTTTCCTCCATCTTAGCCAAAACATTTTTTTTCCACATATTTCCCTTTTTTCCAGAGGGGAAAAAAGCAAATATTTTCAATATAAAAGCAGGCAGCTACAGAAAACCAAGCTTCAGCCCTAGCCCTGAGTATATACTTGGGCAGATAACCAAAACAGAGATCCTTCCAAACACAGTTGCTTGACTTCCAAGTGAATCATGCTATTTCTGTTGGGAAGACTAATCCATTTTTTTTCAATATTTTGCTGTGTACTGAATTGAGATGACTAACTTTTCTCTCTGTGTATAGAAGTGAGCACTATTGTCTGAGGTAGATAGAAAAGATTTAGGCAAATCTGATAAAATGCTGAGTGCTATACTGCATGAAGCGAAAAGAGAGCTTCCTTCATTTTAAGAAATCCGCATAGAATATAGGTAAGAATCACAATCGGTCTAAATTTCCGACCAAAATTTCCCAAAAGGGAAACTTTACTACAATTTTAATATTTTACCTTCTAATATGAAAATGAAAGGCATTCCTTTAATATATTTTTCTTTAAAATGTAAATTATACTTGCGTCCTTTCTCAAAGGTGAAAGCCAATGGTGCTTCAAGTTTCTGCAGATTTCCTCTAGGCCCGAGTTCCCTATTTTTGTCTTGACAAGCAATGTCCCCATAAAGGGCTGTGGAGAATGGTGTGAAAACAGGTTTGTAGATTAGAGTTGGTGGCAGCCTTTGGACAGGTGAAAATTATTAAAAAGGACTGATGAACTGCACACTGAGTTTTTGTTGCCAGATCATTCTGAAACCAGTAATGAAGTTACAGCCTAATTAAGTTCATCCCTTTTCTTCCCACCCGAACTGCTGGAGCACAGAATCAGAGCAGCCTGACATGCAGGTTTTTTTAGAAAGTGACCCTCCACTGTGGATCGTCCTTTTACTCTCTAGCATGTCTTTGGCGTTGTTCTTGTGTTCTTAGTGCTGGTGCAGAACAGAGCAATATCTCCACGTCCCTCCAGCCCAGTCTTTGCAGAACTCCAGTCTGACATTAGATATAACTATAGGTGCAGAAAGCTGTTTTGACTAATGTCAAAAAAGTTTGTTTTCAAGACTTCTTTCTTGTATGTGTAGGAGATTAGGGGAGGAAAGCACATTGAAACGGAAAAGTGAACACGGGAAACAAGAATTAAACAAATATTTGATCCCATAAAAATTTAAACTAGCATAACTAATATTTAGGAGAATATTTACATGTTAGAAAAAAAATAGCAAAAACTCAAAAGGCATCTATTTAAATAACCATCCTTTCAAGAGGTTAGATCAGCATATGCTGACAAGAGGCTTGTGTTGTGGGTTTTGTAGTACTCTTAGCCTAATTAACAAATGCATTACTGGCACAAGCGAGCCTGGAACAATTGCCAGTCAGAACACTCAGAGAGAAGCCACCAGGGAACACTGGATAGCAATAAAAAGCCATGGCTGCTTATTTTTAATTCTTTGGAGGGCCAATTCAAACAGCAAATGTAATTACAATTCTGTAAATAGAACACCCGAAAGCACTCCTTCTGGCATTAGTATGCATATCTTTGATATTTGTTTAACAAATGATCAAGTAGCCCTTTCCCTATGTTGCTTCTTATTTAAGGGGTTTGCAGATTTGAAAAGCAATGCTGAAAATACCATATAGCTGTGTAGGCTTTCACTTTCAAATGCATTGGAAAATCACTGATTTGGTTAGGAAAGAGCCTGAATGTTACTTTCTACTTCAGGTACAACAAGTAGAAGAGGTAGGTTTGCAAATACCCTTTGTGTTGGTATTCCTTTATTTGAAGACCAGACACTGATTATGTTGGAGCACGATAAAGCCAAAATTATTTCAAAGGGAAATTATAGCATTTGAACATCTAAACGCGAAACCAAATGATCTGTGTTCCTGCTCCACTTTCACTTAGCACAAAAACAAGAGTCAAAATAGACAGAAGAAAACTTCACTGTCCTTCAGATGTGGCATACTTTCCCATTACCTGACATACCGAGTGTCTCAGCAGGATGTTATCCTACTTTGCAGTATTTTGTGCAGCAGGCAGGCTTGCTGTGGTAGGTTAATTCAGAGAAAGAGCAAAAGTGGCTAAGGCACAGCAAGATGTGATCATAAATTAATAATGTTCAATGGACTGTGACTGTGAGAGCTGCTATTGGTATTTCAGGTCAGGATAATCCCTAGACTCGGTTTAATTTCAAAAATGGCAGCCATATATTTCATGTACAAGTGGAAGAACACAGAAGTCTTGTGGGGGATAGAAAGCTCTTAGAGAGATGAAGGCAAGTACCAGAGGGAGAAAAAGGGGAAAAGAATAATAATAAGGCCAAAGCAAGGTAAACTATCCTACCATCTGTACGTGAGTACTTGTTAAACACAGTAACATTAACAACATGATTCCTGTATTAAAGATTAATGTGATCAAAAATCTCAAATCCTTCCTAAGGTATTCCTGCTTTTCCTCTGACTTTGAGAGTTAATTGACAGCTTTTTTCCACCGGCCAAAGAGGTGGGTGAGGAGCAGTATCAGCTCTCATTAAGATGTAAAAAAGTGAAAAGCATCTTTAAAAGTTCTTTCTGTGCCCCCTCCAGCCTCCCTGCCTTCCCTAGTTTCATAGTTTTGGTTGTTTTTTAGGAAACAGAAGCCACCTGTTTGGCTACCAAAACCCATATTTGTCAACTCTTTTAATTTTATTATTGCTCAACAGCCAGTGCTTGACATCGACTTTAAAAGACACCGCTACATTCTCAACAGTCTAAAATCATACCACATTATTTGTGCAGCAAGCACAAATATTTGCCCTGTGTTTCTAGTATTTTTAAAAAGTCAGTCTTACTGCTGGAATGTATTTACATTTCTGAATTTGCAACAGAGAGGAAAGCTCTGTAGTTTGCTTGCTTCCAGTTTGCTTTAAAAGCACCTGTTCTTTCAAGGTGGTGTGGTGGGGCAGAAGTGAGGCTGGTTCTTGTTTATCCCAGCTGGTGTGCTTCACCTCTGCCCAAGCCTTCACAGGAGAAGGAAGGACTTCTCTTTCATGACAAGAGAGAGTCTGCTGTGTCAGGGATGCTTTGGGAATGCAGTGTGGGGCAAGGTGAGAGGGTGGGGATACGGGGATACCCAGTTTTGTTACTTAGCAAGCCAGCTTCAGAGCATGCACTTCCTTAGCCGTTGCCCTGTGGCCATGCTGTATGCAATGGCTCCGTTCAATTTTTTTGTGTTGCAAATCAATACACATCAAAACGATGCAAGTTTAAAATAACCTTTAAAAAGGTTATTTGTAACTCAGATCATTTCAGAGAGCTGATTTACAGTGTGGCCTCCAAAACTGTTGTCTGGGCACTGCTGAATGGGCAGTGAACTAGTGTGTGAGAACAACTGCTTGGGAAAAAGAGCCTTTTAATTTGGCTTTGCTGCCAAAGTCAATATATCTTGTACTCATGTCCTGAGACAGACAGCAAACAGGGTGCGTGCAGCATGAAAACCAACAGCGAGGCTTCTGAAAGGAACAGGAGTCCTGGCTGCAGTGAAGACCAAACGCCCTGTCCAAAGGCTCAAAGGTGATGGATGGCAAAAGGCTTCCCTAGGGACTGTGCAGGACCATTGTAGCGGAAGAAGCCAACAAAAAGACCAGAGGAAAAAGTCGATTCTCAAGAAAACAGTGCACAGACTTATTTTTCTAACCTTCATTTCACCTGTTTGGCTTTTTCCCAGAAGATCTGAATGTTCCCTGTTGGAGGTATTGCCTTGTTCTGTTTTTGTTTGATGATAGGCTCAAGCTTTGGAGGCTTGAGGTACACCCATGGCAGGGGGAGCAGGGGGCAGATTGCACCTCTCCATTGTGATCAGCATGGGATCTCCTCGCAGGGGACTGCAAGAGTTCATGAAGGCTGAATGTGAAGAGAGCATTTAGTCTTCAGCAAAAGCTAACCTTGACAACATGAGGAAGTTTTTCTTCCTCTCAAGTAGGTAGGTGGTGTTAGGGAGGAACAGAATCTTTGTGGTGGAGAGGCCAGTAATTGGCTGAGTTCACTCCAGGAAATCAAGTAATACAGCTGTAGCAGGGCAGCACTGAGTCTACAAAATAATATTACTTTCAGTTGTAAAGCTAACACAGCAAGGCTCTTGGGTTAAGGCTGAGCATCAGAAACAAGCCCCCAGTACTCACCTCCCAGGGCCAGAAGATGTGAAGTTAGGGGAAGTGATATCAGGAGCATGTAATCCCTTATCTAACTTAGGGATCTTGTCTTTAAGCTTGAGTGAAAAGTATGTATTCCCCAACTTGTGTTGCCTGGAGGGCTGAAACTGCTATGTAGTATTATTATGGTGTCTTCTGAGTTCAGACCCATCTCCCCAGTTTGTGTCACAGCTGGAAATGGAGGTGGTGGTCACATTCTGTCAATCAACAGACCAGTGGTGCAAGCTGTCACCCAGTGTGTGAGAGACAGGGAGTCAATTCAGTCTTGAAATAATTTGAGCTTACTTGTTCCAGCTCTCATATGAATGATTTAACTACCCTGTAGGATATACTCTGAGATTCAATTTGTTTATTTTAATATTTCCCATCTGTTCCATTTCACATAAAGTAATAAATCCTTATTGGGTGTAATTCTACAGAGCAGTGGATACAGCAGATAACACGGTTCTAACTCCTCCTTCAATCGCTGGCATATAATGCTTTCACTGATGAGTGGATGTGTAACAACTAAGTGCCTCCACACTACACATTCACGCAAATATTGCCATTTATGTCAGGATCTTACATAATCCAGGGGTTTGGTTAGATCTGACCGTAGCACAAAATAAAGTAAGCAATAGGATTTGTAAGAGCTAGAACCAGGTTTTGTCAGAATACAAAGTAGGACAACGAAAATTTGATAGTAACGACATACAGGAATGTAGACTAGATGGGCAAAAAAAAGAGTAAGAAACTACAAGAGAGTTACAAAGAAATCTCTCCCTCTGCCTATGTTGTGGTTTAACCCCGTAGGCAGCTAAACACCACACAACTGTTTGCTCACTCCCCCCTCAGTGGGATTGGGGGGAGAATCGGAAAAAAGGTAAAACTCGTGGGTTGAGTTAAAGACAATTTGATAGGACAGAAAAGGAAGGGAAAATAATGATAATAATGATAAAAGAATATACAAAACAAGTGATGCACAATGCAATTGCTCCCCCCCTGCTGATCAATGCCCAGCCAGTTCCCGAGCAGCCGCTGTGCCCCCCTGGTCGCCCCTCCCTGTTTTTTTGTTCAGCATGATGTCATATGGTATGGAATATCCCTTTGGCCAGTTTTGGTCAGCTGTCCTGGCTGTGTCCCCTCCCAAATTCTTGTGCATCCCCAGCCTCCTCGCTGGCAGGGCAGTATGAGAAGGGAAAAGTCCTTGACTTAGTGTAATCACTGCTCAGCAACAACAAAAACATCAGTGTGTTACCAACATTATTCTCATCCTAAATCCAAAACAGTACTATATCAGCTACTAGGAAGAAAATTAACTCTATCCCAGCCAAAACCAGGACAGCCTACCATATCTTGCCAGGACATCTCCTCTCCTTACTCTTTGGTCTGATTCTAGCAGCATTTCAATGGAGTCCTAACTTGCAACTAATTCTGTGCAGTTTCCTCTAGTCCTTATGAAAAGTCTTCCCTATTGCTCCATCCCCTCTAAGGTCTAGGTATGCGTCAGATGCTTTATCTCTGTATGTCTCCCTTAACCTCTTAAAAATCCTTTACTTTACTTACACTTTCAGAAGTTTCTTTTTACAGAGAATACTGCAAACACACAGCTTTCCCCTCTTCCGCATGACAATGGCCTTTCAAAGTTGCTGAAGAGAACATCTAGTGAACAGCAAACAAATAACCAGTTACCCTGTCTCATGGTTGCTTCTGATTTCTTTTGCTATTTTAGTCAGTATCTCTTCAGAAGGTAAAACTACTTTTTCCCTGGCATGCAATCTGGCCACAGGTCTGCTTACTACTCTTTTTCAGTCTAATGTGTTTTACTGGGATCTGGTTCTCCGAGTCTCTTCTCTTGTTTATCACAGTCACCACAGGAGAAAAAGAAGTGTAAGACCAAAGTGCTCTGCCCTGGTTGCCCTTTTCTAGCAGCACTAGGAGTGTTAGTTGGCCCTAGACCTGCTTCTGCTTCCCGTGACCCAGGATGCTCTGATGCCATGGAGCTCACCACAAACTGCACAAACAGCTGGTCTGAAAAACAGCTGGTCCTAAGCTTGGTGCTACCAGTTTCTGAGCTATCTCCTTCACGGCTGCGTTTTTGGGGTAGATTCAGAAGCTCAGTCATGCTCAGATTTTCCATGTGGTTCCATGTTCAATTGTATAAGATCAATATTTTCAATCAATTTCCTAAAGTTTTGGTTTAGGACTTTTTCTTTCTTCTCTAGCAGATGCATATTAAAAGTTTTATCTAGTTTGCAAGGCTTGCCATTTTAAGAAAAAAATACCAGAATTCCAACCAGGGGCTTCTCTTGAACTAGAGTTTATGAAAAACAAGACAAAGCTTAGCTTTTAGGTTGTTTTTTTAACATTTGATGACTGAATATGGAAAGTTTTTTGTTATTTCTGCTACAATAAAGTATAAAATAACTATATGTTTTAAAGATGAATTATAAAGCCTTGGTAAATACTCAGATAAACAGTCAACTTCATATGAAAGATACATTATCTGGGAAATAATATGCAATGTTCAAAAGCTGATTGTGCGTTTAATTCATCAAAATATGAGCAGGAGTAAATAAAATAATATATATGTCAAGACAGAATTCTGCTCAGTTTCAGTATTTCCACTAGTTCCTATTTTATACAGAAGCACACAGTTATATTTTTAGATGTTTGTGAACAATTCATAGATCCACAGCACAGTATTTTATGCTGACCTTTTACATTTTTTTTTCTCTGAGGAGAAATGTGACAAGTATGTGAAGTCAGGTAATAAACCTGTTTTTTACGGAGCAGCAGCCTAATATGCAGATGTGACACTTTTGACACTTTTGCTTAGAATCAACCATAAGCTTTTCTTTATATGGGCTTCGTGAAAGATTGCTTATTTTCTTTTAGAAATTATTCTATCAGTTTAGAACTTGGGTTCTTAGGATGACGTAAACCAGAGTTAAAATAAACTGCTTCAAATATAGCTCTTTGGGTTCCCCAGGAAAAACACAACTTCTGAGCAAGTCGGCATGACTTCCTTCTGGAGCCAGATCAGAAAACAACGGCCTGCTATAGTTTGTTTTGAACGTTTGCAATTAAAATGTAAAACCATAACCAGCAGAAAAAAAACATGGTTTCTCATCCCTGAGATTGTGTTCCTTGCTTCACTGTGGACATTTTCACCTGTGAAGTTTTGTTTGTGTCTAATGTTCTATCAAACACTTTCCCCCTGAAAAACATTAAATAATTTAGCTGTGTGCAGACATTGAAAATATCTAACTATCTTTGTCTTGCTGAGTCCAGCAGAATTGAATCTATGCTATTTTTTCTTACTTACTTCCTAATTTCAAGTTTGAAGTTGTCTATATACATTTGGAGAAGCAGGAAGTTTAATTATCCTTTGCAGAAAAAACAACATATGCATCTGGAGGAAGGGGAAAAAAGACTTAGAGAGGAGGTGCATCCGTCATTGGAGAAATGCCACAGTGATACAAAAGGATTTAAGCAGCATGCTGCCTGAATTTAGCTATTTGGTGTGGTATAGCCACAGAAGCTTCAGGTTTGGGAATGACTAGCTGTATTCATTCATGAGGATATTTCTCTGCCGCAAGAAAAGGTAACCATATAAAAGAGTTGCTCTGCTTGCACATAAATTCTTTCAGTGCAAAAGAGTTCTTCACAGCTGTGGTTCCACAATACTCAGGTGTGGGGTAGGACATAGGGAAATTCACCTGAATGGTATTGCTGGCAGAGTGTTGAAAAGAAGCTCTTGGTCTGGAGGTTGGCCCTGGCACCTCTGCCCATTGTCAGCAGGGGGGAGCTGCCTGTGGCTGCACTGGGGCTGAGCTGGCCTTGAGCCCCTTCAGCCGGACCCTGGGAGGAATAGGGTCTTTTAGAGTGGACATGGCCAAAAGGATGCAGGCATCCACTTAAAATGTACTTTTTTCCTCTTTTTTTCTGTTTAAAACAAAGAAAAACATCAGTTGGTTCTGCAACAATTGCAAGATTGTTTCAAGAATAATGATTTTTAATGATTTTTTTACATTTAATTTTTCAATTTTCTGAATGTTTGAGTTTTTGAGCTTTTTTAAGCCTTCCTTTCCATCCGATTTTTTTTTTTCTACACAAAAGCTGCGATTTTGTCTCATCATCTCATAACTAGGATATCCTGGTATCCCATATAGTATCCCTTAACTATGGGATAGTAAATGTCATAGGATATCAAGAAATGGCAAAACTGAAGCTTTCTTTTTCCTCTGGACTATGTTGATCCTGCATAGGCTCACTCTCATGAATGGCAGAGGGTTTGGAAAGACTAAAAGGTTTATATAAACAAACATTTTCTTTTTCTTGTCTCCATTTCTTTTCCTGTTTCTCTAAGCATTCTCCACAAGTGTCTGATAAGAAAAAAGATCTCCTTTCCTACACTGAAATAGAATATTTAAGAAAGATGAGAGGAAGTAGTTGGTGCCTGAAGCTCCAAAGCGTAAAATTACATGCAACGTTAACAAGTGAAGAAACACTATTGATAGCAGAGTACAGAGTCAGTATGCTCAGTGGTGGTAACCTCACAAGCCACATGGAGTAGGTGAAGAGGTAAATGTTCACTGTCTCCTGTTGAGATTTGGAGGGCATCAAACAAGGAGGTAGCTGGTTCAAAACAGACAAGAGAAGGTGTCTCTTTTGCAATGCATAGTTAAATGTGGAACTGATTGCCACAGGACACTACTAATGCTATTCACACATCACTCATCAAGTATATAGCGGCTGTCCTTCTGTTTTATCGTTGCCAGATAACATGTAGGTGACATGAAAGGAGCAAAGTGGGGGAGGCACACACAGAAATAAACTTCTTGTGGGGCATGAGAAATTTCACTCATCCTTCCCCCACCATAGAAACAAGAAAAGAGGATGTAGAGGAGAGGTTGGCATTTGGAACAAACCTTAAATTGTGAATTCCACAGTTATGATTTCCTTTGACTGTGTGTGCATGCTTATTGAAAAGAAGTGAGAAATCTATTCAAAATGAAAAAGTAAAATTCCATATAAGATATTACTATCCTGAGTGGCAGAATGCCGCAGTAGCGAGGAAAATTGAAAAAGAGAAAAAAAAAAGGACCACACGGTAAAATTATATGAAATTATATGAAGTTTATTTTTGTCTAACACCTACTAATCTACAGGAACTTGGCATGCTGATCCCCTAGGGTGTAACTTCCTAGTTACTCTGCTACTTGGTACCACAGCCAGCTAGCAAAAAAGAAAGAAAACCTAAACCATAGATCAGTCTCACAGCTACAGTACTTGGATAAACACAAGGAAAATGAAGGGTTGGAAGTGGTTTTTCTTGTACGTGCTGGTTAAATTGATTTATATCTGTCTGCCACTGAAACTCTGTTTTAAAACTAATGATTGTGGCTTCACGTAGAATAGTTGATATTCTGACCCACATCCTAAGGGCCTCCTTCAGTCCTTAGCAAACAGAAATAAAAATGACCCCAGGAGCTAGCAGTCTCCACTGAGGTCTGAATCAGTGACATCTTCTTTGTCCAATTCCCTTTTTTTTTTAAAAAAAAAAAAGCATTTGGACTTTTTTTTTCTTTTTTCCTTCTTTTTTTTTTTTAAATAATGCTTGAGGGCAAACTCTTCTACCCCTTCCCCTTTTGAATGTTGCTGACGTACCAGGTTCTTTCCAAGCTCCAATAACAGGCCACTACAATATAACTGGCTGGGCTTGGCTGCCAATCTATAATGTTCTTGGCCATGATTAATCTGATAAATAATAAATATATCAATCTAGTCTTTTAGACAAGGACAAATTCTTACCAGCGGGGAGGCACGAGGCCTCTTTTACAGCTGCCTGTAGTGCTGGAATTAATTATTTAATGCTTAATTCTTCAGGAAATGAGAAAGTTTTGATTAATGTTGTCCAGTGTCATTTCTTGCTTGTTTGATATGTGTCAGATAATTTTTCCTCGGCAGTCGCTCTGAAGAAGCCAGAGGCTACTGTCACTGGGATCAGACGCTGAATTTCTGGAGATTAATTGAAGTGAAAATTTAGAGAAACGCACCATAAGTGCTTGCCCAAGATAACCTTTCACAGGCTAAATTTAGCTTCCTTTGGTAATGTTAGCCTCCTATTGCCCTAGTGTAAAACATTTATTTTCAATGCTGTGAGAAACCTATTTTGTTTCTTTGGCTTTTTTTTCCTTTTTTTTCTTAACTCCATGTCTGTCAGCATGACTGAAATATTTAAGGCTTGATTCTCCTCCCATTTACCCCACTATAGTTCTGCAGCTTCCATGGGGACCAATATAATGTTTATTAGTTTATTACAGAAAGGGATGGGTAGCTAGCATCAAGCCATAAAATTAGAACTAGGTAAGCTAGGTATCAGCTAGGTACCTGCAGATTGTGTTAGCTCTAGCTCTGTAACAAAGCCTGAATGCTAGAGGCTTGTTTCTCTTGCTATTTGTGCCAAGGTAATTCAACTAGCCTCATCAGATTTGTTGATTACATATATTAGTGTGAATTAAATAGACATCACTCCTGCATTCACCAGATGTTTTGTGCAAGATGAGGTTTTCTTTGAAATACCTAGACGTTTGGGGAAATACTTCTAGTGTCTTTATAGAGCTACACATTTCCTTTTTTATTTGGCCCTCAGTTTGTGTGAAGAATATTTCTGTGTAGGTTGAAATCATGGCATATGAAAGAAAAACAGATGTTTTCCTTCTCCTTAAAGTTGTGTGAGTATGAAAGCAAGAGGCCGATGCTCTACATGCAAGTCGTATGCTTCACAAATCCCATTTCTCCTCCTTCCTCCAAATCTATCAGTGCAATGTAGTTAGTCTTAGTCTTGAAGAAAGACCCCCATCAAGACAGAGGACCTGATACTGTTGTGACTGCTACAAGCACTAAGATAAAGCATATGGTACTGGATGTTCACATGGTTGTTTTCTCTGTAGCTCAGCACCCTCAAAAATATTTTTTCTTATGTTGGTCTTTCCCAGTCTTTAATTTACTTCCATTACTGTCTTCCTTTGCTAGTAAATAAGGGCTGTGTTCTACCTTCTTGTCTGTTTTACTTCTCTTTAAAATCCTGCAAGTGATTGTGCATATTACATCCTTTGAAGATGAAGTTGTTTAAATGTTAACACAGTTATCAGATTTTCCTGTCACAAAAATATAGGTGCATGCAGAGATTCTTGTGAGTATATTTGTCTAAAAGATAATAATTTTGGGCTAATTAGGCATGTTTGGCTGGCAGCTGTATACTTATGATGTATGATTATGGCCCATCACATAGTGCCAGTGGTAAAATTTCCTTCCCCTCTAGTCAGCACTGATGAGGTCACACCTGGAGTGCTGCGTCCAGTTCTAGGCTCCTCAGTACTAGAGAGACATGGACGTACTGGAGAGAGTTCAACAAAGGGCCACTCAGATGATGAAGGGACTGGATCATCTTTCTTATGAGGAGAGGCTGAGAGAGCTGGGACTGTTCGGCCCGGAGAAGAGAAGGCTCAGGGGGGACCTCATCAATGTGTATAAATACCTGAAGGGAGAGTGCAAAGAGGATGGAGACAGGCTTTTTTCAGTGGTGCCCAGTGACAGGACCAGAGGCAATGGGCACAAACTGAAACACAACAGGCTCTATGTGAACATAAGGAAACATGTTTTTACTGTGAGGGTGATCAAGCACGGGTACAGGTTGCCCAGGAAGGTTGTGAAGTCTCCATCCTTGGAGATACTCAAAAACTGTCTAGACATGGTCCTGGGCAACTGGCTCTATGTGGCCCTGCTTGAGCAAGGGGGTTGGACCAGATGATCTCCAGAGGTCCTCTCCCACCTCAACCATTCTGTAAACCAATCTGTAAACTATTGCTATAACCTAGCTTCTATGTTCCTAATTTATTACAGAGCCATGTTTTTGGTATGATTTAAGAGTTTTCATTAGTGATGCTGGGGCTATTTCATGAACTCAGTTGTCCACCCAGATGTTGCACCATTTAGATCTAAGGGGCAGCAGGATGGAGGAGTGAAATATTTAAAACATATCCATAAATAATCTACATGTTTTTTTCTAGACATGAAGAAGTATCGAACTAAAATGTGTTGACCTAGGCACCTTCACAGCTTTTGGCCAAATGTGCAGAGCTCTTGTGTCTGGCCTGGCAGGGAAAGGAAACAAATAAACTTTAGAATTGTATTACCTGTCTAGAAAAAAAAAGGTTCCAAACTGGATGTTGTTATTCCTTTTATTCCAGAAAAAATTTCCTTATTGCAAGGAAATTCTAGCTTAAGAGTAAAATCTTTTAAAGTCTTATTGGATTTTGTTTCTTTTATTTTATTTTTGTTTTCAATATCAGCTGTTTGAAGCTGTATGGGAGTTGGGAATGTATGTAAGATAGATTACTAAGCAGGTGATGGAATTGTAAACGTGTGATTAATTGCATAAGGTTTTGAAAAATACATTTACCTGTTCTTCCAATTATCACATGGGAATCATGCACATGTGCACATACACACAGAGACTTGCCCACATTGAGTATAAACAATTTATATGAGGATGGATTCATTAAACAGATATTTTAAACTTGTGAAGGGATATAAATCACCACTTTATGTGAATTCCTCTAATATCTAAGTGCAATTTGAGCATTTGAAACACAGGCAATGTCAGGAAATAAACCATCATACAAAAACCTCTTTGCATTTTTCTGACTAGTTCTTTGAATCTTGAGGGAATCTGATATTTTATTTTGCTTGTTCTCAAAACAAAACAAAAAAATGGCTTGAACTAATAAAAATATGAAAATGAAAAACTGCAAAAAGTTTGACTAATTCTTGGCTCACAAAAAACCAAACCAAAACAAAAAAACCCCACCAACCCCAAAACTTCACTAACCTAAGCTAACTGCAAGGCACAAGAGAAAGGTTTTACAATGTGTGAATGCAACTTCAAAAGTTGAATTTGTTTAGGGAATTTGTATTTTCTGCTTCTTTCTTCAGGAACCTATTTGCATTTTAAATAATTAAAACATTAAAACTGAAAAATTTATAAATGAGAACTGCGAAGAGAACCCTGCTTGGCAGACAATAGAAAAGAAATTATTACCCTGCTAGGTTTGCTTTAATGTCATATCTGTCACTCTCCCTAAGGTAGGTTCATTACCATACCAAGTGCACCTCCTGCCAACCCCCCCTCCACACACACATACTCTTTTTCTTCCACTCCCTGCCACTTAAGGACTCTGGATCTCTAGGGGACTTTGATCTCATTGTACACACTAACCCAAACAGAACCTCTGCTGTTCTCAATAATTTTTTCTTTAAAAAAAAAAAAAAGAGAGAGGAGCGTGTGGGGGGGAGGGGAGTGAATTTGTGTGAAGAGTGACAGAACGCTTTGTCCAGCGCAGCTTTGGCTGGTTGTAACAAGCGTCAGGACATTAGACGCAACAAAAGCTGGATTGGCAGTATCATCAATCACGGGTCTGACAGTCGACTTCAGTTTGTTTGTTCCACTCTGCATAATAAGTGATTGGATCAGGTTTAATTAGATATTGGGTAATCAATCATTGCCAACAAGGCAACCCAGCTTGGGATTTAGATGCTGCAAAGGGGGGAAAAAAAGCAAATCTCATCCAGGGCGCATAAATACTCAAACGTATAAGCACATAGGGTGAAGCTTCAGAGGAAAGGTATAAAGATGTCTGCAAGATGGTACATAATAGAATCGTTCACATCTGTACTACTTGTTACCAGACATCTGCAGTTTGACATTTTACTTTCGCTGCATAATTACTTTTCAATATAATATAATATACTGACCTGAGGGAGAAAGACAAAGCAATTAAATTATGCATAAGATCCTTTCCTCCCCAATCCTTACCAAAAAGACAAAAAAAAGAGAGAAAAAGCAAGAACAGGAATTAGCATTCTTATGGCTTTTTAAAGAAAAGGACAGAAAATTCTTCCTCCTGACTGCTATCATGATGAGTCCCACTGCATAACTTGGTAATCAGCTACTCTGAATTGAGACTACAGTAAATAATTCTTTCTATCTTATTTTGCAGTGTGTACCTATAGATTAAGGCCCACGCAATGAAGTAAAAGGAGTGATAGATGGAGCAAATTAATCCCATTAACATTAATTAATCCCATAAATTGAGAGAAGAGTTTAAAAAATTCTTTTAGAAGACCCAAAGGGAAGCATACTTGCATTTTTTATAAACACATAATGCTGATACAAATTAACACAGGATAAGATGTATCACTCATTAACAAGGACCTCATTATCAGAGGCCATTTTAATGTGCAAGGTAGGGCACACACAAGGTAGGTGGGAGCAATGCAATGCCTAAATCTGGTGTGTCCTGCTGCCTAACAGTGCACAGTTCATGGGCGGATGCATTACGTTTCTATACAGTGTGTGGGGAAATGTCCATGAGAAAGTGGGTTCAGAGAAGCTGGCAAGCTGGGAGAAGAGTCACTCACGCTCAGCAGCATCAGGAAATGATAGAACCCCATAGAACTTCAGTGGAACCAGGGCAAGCATCCTACCTGATAGTATCTAGTGTTGTTTTCATTCTTCTTCTCTTCCACTGAATAGTTAGGTGTCTTGTAGCAATTGAAAGAGCTGTAGCAAGAGGGTCTGCATCATAGGGCACAGTGCTGCAAGGAGAGAGGTCTGTCTGGGATAAAATTGCCCTGATAAGGATGAGGAAGGATTGCTGCCTGCGTCTCCTACATCCTGGATGAAAGTTTCAGATGAGACTGGTTTAAGGGTTTTATTTTTCGGTTTATCTGATCTGGTACTTGTGTTCTGACAGCTGAGCACCCCAAAGATGTCTATGGCCTCAGTTAGGCAAGACACTCTGTTGGGTACATACTGTCAAAGGATACTGATCATACTGAAAGGACCAGACTGTTTACAGGATGTGAAGATAACTGCTGTCCTTTAGACCTTTAAACCATAGCTGCGGAAGAAGCCTATCAGAGCCTGGTGACTAAGACCTCATATAGCGAAAGAGCCAGCTTCCATTCCCTTTTCCACAGCTCTCACTGCCAAAGTTTTCGGCTAGGAGTGGAGAACAGCTAGATGTCATGGTCAGACATGGTACCTCTTTGTTGAAGATGTGTTAATTGGGAGAAAAGAATTCAAGGTTTATCGATCCAAAAAGCAACCAAGAGGGGGCATGTATAACCAGCCTATTTGATTAAAGCAACGAGCTGGGAGATTTGTGGTGTGGTCTGGAATTTGCAGGTGTTTTCTGGTCAGGGTGGAAAAAATATCTGAGCTTTTATATTATGGAACCACTTATAAAAGGGAAGGCAAAGGAAGGCTATGATAAAGACTTTCCTCTGCTCAGCTGCAATGTGCTACATTGAACAATGTTTCATGTTTGACACACACTTTAACCTGACACCAGTGTAGTGATAGGCTGAGTATTTTGTCCACTGGAGAAAGCTTTTATCTTGATTTGTTGTGTTATGTATTGCACATTTTATGATGTATCTGGATCAGCTGCCATGATTCCTAGACCTGGGAGTAGCCATCAAATTATCAGAGTCAGCCATCATGTCATTCTAAAGAGATAGTCTCCCCTGACTCCTCTTCAGTCTCCTCAGCTGTAAATCGGGGATGGGCCAAGCTTCTCTCAGACAGTCTGAATGCCAAGTTTATTTCCCTGCAGTGACTAGTGAGATCGGACTCCTCTGTAATATTTACAGAGTAACTTTCTAACATCCAAGCCCCCCTTAATCTGCTTCTCTTGTTTCCCTTCAAACTCACTGAGTTTGAAGCCAGAGCCACTGGTCTTTCTAGTCTGCTCCGCTTTTATTGCAGAGCATTATATCTGACACAGCTGCCCCACACTGAGTCCATAGTTTCCAGCAAAATAGACACCCTTGATCTGAAGGTATGAAGAAATAGGAAGTTAATCATTCTGCTAATCAAGTGGCTGTTCACTGGCAGTGTTTACAAAAACCTATGCCTGCTTTCATTTGTGTGGCCTGGCTTTGGATTTCCCTGCAAAAGAGGTAACAAAAAAATCTGATAATATGTCCTTTGTCAGAACAAGGGCCTGTATATTTTTTAGGAGGACCACAGTGTTTATTGGCAGATAGATAGGATACAATCAAGGAAGGGAGTTCTCAGGTTGCTGAACTTCATCCCCTGCTCTGGCAAGCCATCGGGTGCGTTGCTCTCACGTAGAGAGGTTGTCTGACCAAACCCTTGTAGCAAAATGATCCAGCCTCTCTGCCTACTCCACTGGAAGTGTGGTTTGTTCATTCATGGGATATTAGCTAGCTGAGGAAGTGTACATGTGTACATGTGTACATTTAGACAATTACTTGTCTAAATACCTGATAATTTTCATGAAGTCACTTAAATTGTAACCAAAAATAACTAAAAGGTCTGTGATTTTGTTTAGTACTCACATTTCCATTTCAGCCTGAATTCCCAATCTTGTTTAAATATAGATGTTCATTAATTGTCCTCAATTGCTTAATTGTGTCAAAATATTAAAGTGGAACATTTCAGTAGTTTTGAAACAAAGTGGTTTGGGTTTTTTTTCTAAAGTGTCTTCTAGGCAGGTTTACATAAAACAGGTTCTTATGTATGAATGGACTTTCACCACTGTTCATGTGCAGAGCTACCTTTCCAAACCTGGAATCAATTTGCAAAGTGTTTTACATGAGTTGGAAAGCTACTAGTGACTAAGAAGAGGGAGAGACTGTGTTGAGAGCCCCAGTGCAATCTGCTTGGCAGTCCTGGAAATCTTTGAGTATATAGTAACATGAAACTATTTGCCAAACTGTGCAGGATCTGAAGATCCTGGGAATTTAGGCTGCAGATCCCCCATCAGACTGCCACTCAGGCTTCTGAGGAGTCAAATGGATAAGCAGGCATGAGACCTGACTGAATTGGGTTGTAACCTCATCTAATTCAAACCTTCTCTGTGAAATGCTTGTGCTGTAACCAGTCTAACAGATCAGTCAGTCAAAGGGAAACAGAGTCTTTTGAAGAGCTTTTCAAAAGCTCATTTTATTAGCCCCAGCATTACTACTAGTGCAACAAATACTATACCATTTGTGTCCCAGGGCTCAAATAAAGACCAACAGCCCATTTTGCCAGGCTTGAGGCAGATCTGCTAGGGCACAAGCTGCCTCTTTCACAGTAACTTTGTTGGAGTTCATATACAGTACGGCAGATAATTGGGTCTCTAATCCGTCTGTTAACTGTTCAAATTCACATGACTTCATGTTATCCAAAAATTCTGTGACAAAACAGTCTGTTAGCTCATCTTAGACTCCCTTTATTCCCTGACACTATATAGAGAAGGCTTCTTTTTCTCTCCTTGCTGCTCCACTGCAAGTGATCATACAGCATGTGAAAGGAGCTCTGCCCAGTCTCCTCTGATTCTTATTCGCTTTCCCTGAAAAGGACTTTCACAGCTGTAAACTCAGAAATGGCACTTTCATTGACATTTCTCTGGCAATATCTACTTCGAAAGCTTGGGGAAAAAAAGCATTCATGCAAGGTCTCCTTGAAGCTGACATTATTGTTTTAGTGAAAGAGAGAACAGATGAAACAGAGTATGGACAAAACAGTGAATGTTTGTTAGAAAACAAAAATACAGTGGGGGAAAAATGTTTCCGTAATGCATTCACTAATTCAGTCAAGTTAGACATTACTTGAAACTGAATTATAGCAGCATTCTTTTCCGAAAGAAAATTGGTTTTCTGTCAACAGTGTCTCACAAGATGATTTTGCAATCATCTTGTAAATAAAATTGTGATGATTTCACAGTATTTGAGAAACAAGTCAGAAGGAGAGTTAGCTGGTTGTCAAGCTTTTATAACTGGCCTGGCTTTCTTTAGCAAAGGTCTCTTTTGAGAGTTGTACTTCAGTTTATTTTACAGTGAAGTATTTGTGATCCCAGGCGTACTACGTTTTGTGATCCCCTTAACTACATTTTTCCTATTTGCATTTATATATGTCTTGCCTGCGTACGAATCCAGAAAAATCCAGTTGGCAGTGTATACACTTCCAAGAGATTCCCACTTTAAATATCTTCCCTCTGGGCCATATGGTTTAAAGATATTTCTTACTGTCCTCAGAGCTCATTTTCTTTAATCCTGGATTAGCCTTGTTGCCCTTCTTTACCTTTTCAAGTACTGCAAAGTCTCCCCCCCACCTCCCCCCCAATGCAGTAAGGAGAAAAGAACATAATACTAAAAATGATTTAAATTTTGACCAAAGCAATTCATCATCTCGGCATATCTTCTCCAGATTTCTAAACTTGCCTAACATTTCATTTGCCTATGCAAGAGAATGTTTTTTCTACAACATATTGACATTGTTAGAAGGAAGATGTAAATTACTTCAAGATCTTTATGGTAGCTCCAGCAATCTTATCTGTCTTGAATGTTCTTGCATAAAAACTGACTTAATGTCCAGAGGCCACATACACAAACAACTGCAGTTAATCTGTTAAAACGGAACATTTACTAATTGTAATCACTGGTCACCCGTACCAAGTTGTAGATGATGTAGGTGTAACACTCAGAAGCCACTTGGGCATTTCCAAAGATGATACTAAAGCAAAGTCTCTGACAGCAAAACAGTGTTTCTTGTTTGAGATCAAGAAAAAAAAAACGTAATTATGTAGTAAAGGGGCTTCAAATGGAGAAGCTGGGTTATATAATGCTTTGTGAATGCCAGCTATATTAAATGGAATCTTTGAGGTTTTATACTCCTTTTTCTAATCTAGAGTAGTAACGAGAGGATTAAAGATTGCTTCCATAAATCCTACTTCTTACACTGACTTGAAAAATACCATTTAAAAAAGCATTCATCTTCTCCCTGCAAGTGCAGAGTTGCTGAATGACACTCAAATATTAACAAGCAACACTTTCAAATTATGTGGCTCCAGCTTAATAATGAAGACCCTCAGATCATGAAAAATGACTGACAAAACAGAAATCATACTTTTTCAAAACCATTAAAATAACTTTAAGTCAGTCTGCAGTGGTGGTGATGGTCTAAGCAATTGTTTTTTAATGGAAGATCGTAAACACCTGCCAGAATCCTGCATATTGGTGCTTTCTTAGCAGTGAATACCCTCTCAGAAACAACTATTATGCTCTTAAAAAAAATCTTTAAAAAACCAGAGCAAAAATAACAGCATTTAAACCTAACCGACCAGTCAGGGAAAAGAAAAAACAATAACCCCATATGTAACACACAGAACATGCTTTCATGTCTGCTGTTATCTGTGCGTATGAAATTACATTCAGTGTTTATAAATGTTTTGTCTTGACATATTTACCCTGATTTTGGTAAATACTACCTCATAAGGTGGACGGTCTCCTTGCTAAGTCTCTCCCCCGTGTATTGAAGTTTGCTGGAAATGATTTCGTGATGCTAAAGAGGAGAGCAGGGCTCTAAGGTGTAGGTAAGGGAGCAAGAGAGAGATGTGAAAAAGAAGAAGCTGGGTGAGATTTTGCACTCTTGCCACCAAACCAGCAGCCGGCGTAGATGAGACAGTGTTACAAGTTTAGAACAGCTGCCAACTAATGTTTGATCAGGGATAAAATATGCCGAGGTGACAACATCTTGCTCCCCTGCATTTCAGGGACTATCATTAAAAATGCAGCAAGGCTCGTACAGGCCCAGAAGGTCCTATGTTCTCTCAAGATACAAGGGAGAGAGACAAGTTCACAAGATGTCAAGAACAATATCCATTTGTGTTTACTATGCAAACCCGCTGAGTAACCTTTCTATGCATGTTTGTACTAAGGACCATTGAGAATTTAGGGGGAAAAAAGGCTGCTTAGAACGAGAGGGGAGAGGCAGCCAGGGAGGAAGAAATAGGCAGAGACACGCGTATTTGGGAAGTGGAAAGATGCCACTGCATGGGTAACTGGCTTCTCTGGGGGGGAAAAAAAGAAAGAAGAAATGCAAGATTAAAAGATGTATATATTTATACACAAACACAGCTAGAAAAGCTGCAGTACGGCTACAAGTTAGTGTCTGTGGCCCCTTCCCTCCTCCCCTTTTAATAATATATTGAGGTAAGCAGCTTGCGCATGCCAAACAAATTCTCTACATAAAAAGTCAACTGTCGGAAGGAAGCTCATCAATCTGGCAAAGTGCACTCAGGTAGAACGCCTCTCGGGGCGCCCGCCCCTGCAGCCATGCTGCTCGGGGGAAAGGGATCGCTCCAGCTGACGGGCTCATAAATGTTCATTAAAGAGTCTTTCCACCAGTTTACAGAAAAAGCAGCTGTTTTGCAGGGATGCTGGTAATTTATTTCTCAGTGATATTATGGAAAGCTGTTGCAGATAATTGAACTGTAGGAAGTTTTGCTGTTAAAATGGCAGAGACAGCTAGCTGAATTCACTCAATCAGCACCTCTTCACTAGTGCAGCAACCACAGCAAATCGAGAGATGTTCAGTTTGGGCTTCTTTGCTGCAGTTTTCTAGGAGCCATGTTATGTATTCCCTCCTACATTTCTCACATTGTCTCATCATTTCTTCTTCTCTAAAGTGGAGGGAGAAGAGGAAATGTATTTGTTTTTCTGCTGCAGCTATGATTTCCCCATGGATGACAGAGATACGCAGCTTTAGGAGTGCTACGCAATGTTGTCAAGCAACTACAAAAGGCACTGCTAACATTTACTTGAAATAGGAACCGTATTTTGTAGCTTTAACTATGATCAAAAATCATTTCCTTATTAATTGCGGGATTGGTCTCCTTTCTCCTGAGGCTAGTGGTGAAGGCCCTATCTATTTTCTACATAGAAAATGTTGCATGAATTAACTAGATATTTTCCCTAACTCTTTCCATGTTTTAGAAATTGAGGTCTGTGCTTTGGTTTTAACATTGTAGAGGTTTTAGTAGTGATTTCAAGTAAGAAGAGCTTTGTGTGTGTGGTGGGAGAACAACCTTTTAGAGTAAGAACTAAAATAGTGGGATGAGATCTTACTTTCTTTTTTAATAGACTGCTTAAAAATAATTTACTTTAAACATTTTCATAGATTAAAAAGAGAGTGGTTAGCTTAGTAAGCCAGTTAGATAAAGACTCCAGGTTTGCATGAACAGTTTACTATTCTCATTTTAGGAAAAGAAGCAAAAAAAATGTTTACATCTGGCTTTAAAAATGAGTAGTGTCAATGAAAGTGTTTCCATTTTAAGATGATCATTGCTAGAAGTATGGTAAACCAATACATTTATTAGTTCTCAGGGAAGAAAAAAATCTTTACCTTGACTTCAGTTGCACTGGTTTGTGCTAGGGAGGATGACTTACACTGATGCAAATCTAACTCTCCTACCTTTTTGCTATTTTTCTGTGCATTTTGGGTATAAGTGTACTTTTTACTTTTTTCCTCTTATTTCTTTCTTTAATGCATGTTGATCCATAGAACGTAATATTTATGAACATACTATTTTCTGATTTCCATCCAAACTGGATATTTCGATGCAGCAAATTGCCAAAGTCTATGCTATGAATACCCAGATGGAACAAACATTTATCCAGTGTGCATTTGGGTTTGTTATAATGGTGTTTCATATAGTGGTCAAACCTCTGAAACTACTTTGTGAGAGTGGTATCCCCACAGTGTGGGAAGTCAATTGGCTTGACTAGTAATGTTGAGGGGAAAGGGAATCTCATCATCTTACCCTTATATGAATACTTAAACCCCAACCATAGCCAGGTCGTTAAAGCTGCTGGGTATCAAAACAAAAGAAAACACTTCACAGAGATCTTATTCCTTTACTATAAGCATGTCTCTAGAGAACTTTGGTATTATTATTAGATTCAGTGTAAAAAGTATTAACCTACACCTAAAATATATATATGTTGAAAATAGGCCTTTATTACAGTCTTATGCTAACTTGAGAGAGTGTTCTACTCTGAAAAGAAAGTCTCGACTTTTTATGCTATAGTGGCACTAGTGTTCTTATTCCTACAGGAACCAGGAAAAAGTAAAGTAAACCTGCAAAATATTTAACTTTTCATGAGGAAGGTAGCTGAGAATTTTCGCCAGGGCCTCACTTTAACTTTTTTCAGAAACACCACATCAGATATGGACATCATATGAAGGTACAACTAAATTTGAAAAAAACAGAAAAAGAAAAGGAAAAAAAAAAAGATATTTAGAAAATTAGCATTACAAACTTTTCCAAGTGTTAAGACTGTGAAAGATCAACCAAGTATTGTGTGCAATTGTAACAAACTTCTGTTATTTGTTATCTTTTTCTGATGTCCTTTCATCAAGAGTTCAGATAAAAAAATTGTGTGCTGCAAATAGCTATCTTTTTCTGCTGCACATGTTCTTCCAATTATTTGAATGATGTCATGGTCCAAGATTTGAAGTTTGACTGTTACCTCTGTGATGAAGAATTTCGATGATGCTGACAACAGTGTGACATCATTGAAAATAATTAACATGAGAGGTAAGTAATTGTAAGAAGGAAGCTTGTATTTCCACACAGACACTTCAGTAACTAACTAATATCTGCTTATGAAGTTTGGAGCATATTTCCAAACTCGTATGTGGAAATATAAGCATTCATCACACCATCCTGTGAATGCAAAAATAAATGTTCTCCCACGGCTGACCACCTCTCAGTTTTTAGTTTTCTTCGGGTTGTTTTTTTTTTTTTTTTCTTTACCTCCTACACGCTTTTGTTTCTTGGTATGATCCTCATAATTCTGCCTTCCTTCCTTTTACTACATTCCCTTTCTCCTTCTGTCTTCTGATATGCATCGGTAGTTTGCCAAACCGGGCCAAAAGTTTGGATGTATGTAAAGAACAATCCTAGATCTGGTATTTTTCTTGGATTAGATGGGGGAGTTAAAACACAAACATTGCCTTTCTACTGGTGAGACTGTGAACAGATGCCACTAAAGCATTAAAAATATCTAAGGAATGTGAAATAGTAACAAGTTAGGTAAAAAATTAAAGTTGTGTTTTGTGTGTAAAGGCTGTCAATCCTTGTAAGATTTTCACAAGTGTTTGGTAAAAGTCCCATCTCCTAGACCCTGTTGATGATGTCACAATCTCAGCATCCATTCATAAAAATGCAAACATTAAAAGATTTGTTCTCATGGAGGAAAAAACCCCACCTGAACAGGTCATATTAAGGCATCAACGAATTTCAAACAAATACAAAAAGGCAAACTGAAGAATGGTGTGATATAAATACACATATTTAAACCTCGTATCAACTACCCTTAAAATATAGGATACCTTGAGTCTTAGCCTCTGCAAGTTGGGTGTGCTAGCACAACACTGTCCATTGTCAGTTATCTCAGAATCCGTCATTGCTATTGCTGCCCCTTGCTTCCTCTCCATATTGTTCATATTCACAGCAGTCATTTTATTTTGCCTTTTTAGCACCATCTTGACCTTCTCTTGCACCACTGCTAACTATTCAACATTGTTGAGAAAGTCTTCCTTCCGTCATGTAACAGGTGATTAGCATTTTAGCCGTCAGCGTAAATGTTGGGATGTCTTCACTTTGAGACGAAGAACTCTAACATTTAGCTTTGACTTTTCTCACTAACGAATGCCACCTGCAGTTGGTGTCAGTGGCATGTACATGGTTATGGCACCCACACGCACAGAGGTGAAGGGGTTACATAGTGCAGGTTTGGTCCGCAGGTCTGTAACACGTCAACAGTCTTGCTGCTCTTAGCAGGTGGATGTGCTCCTGGCCTCCAGCCCGCTTCGTTGTGGAAACCAGTTCATCATTCAGGATGGGTCCAGCCCAGCCATGTGCTGCAGCTGGCAACGGAGAGGATTCCACTGAGGTCTGCAGGAGCAGGGATAAGACCCAAACTTTTTCCAGATCCTTTGCAATACATCAGAAATATCTGGACTGCTCTAAGCTCAGGCTAAAATCAGAGAACTAGTTACCTCACAGTTTTATTTCTATCATTTGTTACTGTCTTATTTTTATCCCCAACTTTCAAGTGGGCTGTGATTTCCAATTAGCTTATGCTAGAGCAGAATGTTCCTGACAAACTTGGAGAACTTGGGGTTTTTTAAAGGGGAGCTTCCTTGTCATGTGGGGTTTTCAATGCCTGCTTGTCTCTACTCATTAGAAGTGCTTATAAATTAACTATAAGCCTGCTTTACAAACCAGTAGGAGTAAAACTGTGTGCTATGCTGGATATGATTAAGATATAAGAGCAAAGAATTTGAGAGCAAACACAGAAAGAATTATTATCGACTGGTCTGTCTTTTAGCCTTTTTCTTGTGAAAATCATTTTCCTTTATAAGAAGATCTCCTGCTCTTTATTGAAAAAAGATGTAAGCTTCATTTGGAAGTGGAGCTATGACTATTTTAAAGCAATGAAAAACCTAAAGTAAATAAAATTTATTTTATAAATAATTTTTTTT
>NW_009209718.1:0-14621 GCF_000690835.1 Fulmarus glacialis
TCCTGGTTTGCCTCCCTATATGCCACTGTTTTTGGAGGAGTGTTGAGCACCCAGCCCCTATATGTCTTTCCCATGTGGCTCCTGACTTCATGGATCTCCGACCTGCCTCCTGCCCAGTCTATCCCTTGCACCTGCCCCAGATCAGTCAGACTGTGCTTGATGGCAGCTTTTGGGGAGCAATGTAGAGATGAGGCCAATGAGGATTTGAAGAGCCAGGGCAGGGAGTTTACTCAGGGAGCAGTGGGAGGTAGGTTGCAGGATCTGCCACATGTCCTGCAGGAGTTAGGGCAGGAGAAGGAGCTCAGTAGAAGAAGGGGATGCTTCAGGACACAGCAAGGACAATGACAGTGGGATGTGGGGAGCTGCTGGCAGTGGCTACAGCCCTCTGGGAGAGATGGAATGCCCTTCCCTGCTGAAAGGCTGATCTGGATCATGGCTTTGCCATGTGGGCATGGCATCGCCCTGCTCTCCTTGCTGCAATGGGCAATATTTGGGCTTCTTCAGGGAGACTTCAAGACCCCCCCACCACACCTCCCGCACCTGTGTCCCTAAAAATGCCAAGCCGAGAGCCTTTCCAGTGTCAGATCTGGTGGGGGAGAGCACATGCCAGAGTCTCCCCTGCCCTTTGCAAGTCACAGGTAGAGGGCAAGGTTGCCAGTGCCATGGGCAGTGGGAATCCTGGATAGCCAGGTCCTGGGAGACGCCTGGTCTCAAGGGGCTCAGACAGGATTGCTGGGGCAGGCCATCATTACCAAACTCAGTGCCAAGAGGAGCCAAGCTTCTCATGCACCATTTCACAGCTTTTTCCTGCAGCCATTCCTGCAAAGCAATAGTCAAAAGGCCCTGGAGAACTGGGTCTGCTTTTGAAGCTGGTGAAGTTCTGAACAGGGCTTGGGAAGGCCCTTCCAGCCTCAGTTTCTCCACTCTTCTCCATGATGGTGGCACCCCAGACAGGACACCACAGGGTGGCACAGGCAGCCCCAGTCCTGTCCCTCGCTGGCACTGCCACTGCCCGGCAACCATGAGAGGTCCGTGAACAGCCCTTGCAAAAAACAGACTTCTTTGGGGAACTGCTCTGCAACTGCTTTATTAAAATCATTAATAACATCATACCAGGAAACAATGAAGAAGGACATAAAGCAAGTGAAGGACTTGCCTGATTTAGTTTCAATTAACAAAAACCAGAGTATTTTCCTCCTGCAATCTGTCAGCTTCTCACTGTGCAGATGAAATGCTGATTCCTTCACCATCTCTTGCCTGGATCATTTTTGCAGAGGTTTCTTCCTTCCACAATCCTTTTTTGAACTAACATGGACTCAACTCAATGATTTACCCAGTGTCATGTGTAAAGCACTCCACTAAAGGCTATTAAAAGTACCCAGGAGACCTTTGGACTTGCAGCACCCCCTCTTCCATTCTCTGCTCCATCCCCTACCTGCTGTGTGGGGTCAGGGCAGTATCACTCTGGAACATCCTGATTCTAGACCCACCCACCCCACAATAAATAGTCCACGTTTGCAATGAAAATAATGTAACAAAATAACCCAACTGTCATCAGAGCTCAGGGAGTAGCTGTCAAAAGCAGAATAATTCCTAAACTGAAATGCTGCAGCCAAGACTTTACAGAGGATGTTGAGACCAAAGAGTTTAGATCTATTCAGCTTAAAAGGAAGAGGACTGATGTTAACACCAAAACAATTGGATTACATACAAGAATACCTCTATGTGTGGAAAACACTGACCCCAAAAGGGCTCTTTACTCTGGACAACTGCAATTCCACCAGATTAAAGCCAGACAAATTGCAATGTGACATATGAACCTTTGGAGGAAACTTGACTATCTCTGGTATTTTGAAACCCCCTAGAAATAAAGACTGCAACAGTGGGAGCTAAACAAAAATACTGCATCCAAGACTTTGCAGAGTGTCTTAAAAAAAACAGAATGAGTGGGAAAGGAGCAATACACACTATCTCAGAGCAGAGGAAAATACCTTATACTGAAACACCAAAAAGCTTCGATCTAGTCTGCTTAATGAAAGAGCACTGATGTTCACAGTGAAGAGAGATTATTAGAAATTTCCTCTGTGTGGAGGAAATACTGACCCCCAAAAGTCTCTTTATTCTGCAGAGAGAAAATTCTGTGAGGTTAAAGCCAGAGAAATTGCAATGTGACATACAAAGTTTTGGAGGAAATGTGACTATATCTCTGATGTGGTAAAAACCTCTAGATAGAAAAGTTTCAGGTGCCTTTTAGTTTTTCTGGTTTGTTGCCTTCTACCATTTCACTCTGTCCAGAAAATGAAGTCTGTTTCCTTTGTTAGTCCTCAAGAACTCTGTTGGGGAGATCATTGATGGCTCAGGGCTGGACATTGCGTGTGTGCTGCCCATCGCCCTGGGTTGGGAAGAGGGAGCTCAGCACAGGACTGTGCTGAGACACATCTTGGACAATCTCGCGGGTGAAGGGAGGGAAACACTTGACTGTGCATGACAGTTCTGAAAGATGATGGAGCATGACTTTAAAAATTAATGTTTCTGGAGAACACTACCACAGGGTCTTTTTCTCTGGAAAATATTTCCCTTCCTAGTTTTGCTAATTCCACTTTCCCAGATGGTTTCATTGATTTAGGGAAAACACCATTATTGTGGAGGTAAAACATGCACCTGTGGATATCTTGTTCATTCATTTTTCTAAGAAAACTGTTCCTGAAGAACCATTCTGTAGGTCCACCTCAATAGACATTCGCGTCCTCACTGAAGTTGGTGGACACATGCTTTGCAAGTGTCTAAGGTCTTAGGTTTGTGGTCAGCTTCATACAGGTCAGCAAGAGAACATATCATGTGAGGTTTGGTTCATGGCTGTGTGGCTAAATGTAGCCCATGGCAGATGCAATTTGAAGTAGTTCACTTGCCTTGCAGGCTTTGTTGATGGGCACCACAATACCATGCAGATGAGCAGGTGTCATTGCTCAGTGGTATCTTGATACACAATAAAAACATGGTCCTGAGTTTGCCGTCTCCCTAAAAAACAGGACTGTCCCAGTGAAATTTTTTCGACATCCGTGCTTTTTATTTAGTAAATGGCTCATATGAAAAAGTTGTACCTAAGAAACTACTATCACTGGAGTGAAAATTTGGGTTTCCAAATTTTAAAAAAATTACATTTCACTGTTCATGTTTCCAGTCTCACTGGGATTAGAATTTGTTGATTTTTAATGTCAGGTTCTTAGCAGCCATGATGAGCTGTCATGTCATTCCTGAAAGCTTCTCTGTGAGCAAAAGAGGATGTATGGAAAAGGGGTGATGTTTTTTTGGAAGTGAAAGATGTTGGCTGAAAATACCCAGTCAGGAAGCAGCTCATCTTAACCTCTTCACTGGAAAACTTTCTGAGATAGTATGTTTTTCCTGATTGCTTTTTGAAGAGCCACTTTGACATCCTTGTTCCTTAGGCTGTAAATCATAGGGTTGAGCAGGGGAGTGAGGATGGTATAAGCGACAGAAATCAATGCATCCTGATCTGATGAGTTGGAGTTGGGTCTCAAGTAGATGAAGGAGGCACAGCCATAATGAATAACCACTACTATCAGGTGAGCACTGCAGGTGGAGAAGGCTTTGTGCCTCCCTGTGGCTGAAGGGATCTGCAAGATGGCCAAGACAATGAAGAGGTATGAAATGAGGATCAGCATCAGTGGGATCGTAAGGACAGAGATACCCAGTGTGAAGATAATGGCCTTCCTGAAGGTTGTGTGAGTAAAGGCCACTCGGAGGACTGGGGAGATTTCACAGAAGAAATGGTTGAGTTTCCTGGATGCCTGGAAGGGCAGGCAAAATATCAAGGGGGTAACCACCTGGGCAAGCAGCAAGCCGCTCAGAGCAGAAGCAGCCACCAGCTGAGCACATGCTCGCCAAGTCATGATGCTGTTGTAATGCAGGGGGTGGCAGATGGCAACACAGCGGCCACTCGGAGGACTGGGGAGATTTCACAGAAGAAATGGTTGAGTTTCCTGGATGCCTGGAAGGGCAGGCAAAATATCAAGGGGGTAACCACCTGGGCAAGCAGCAAGCCGCTCAGAGCAGAAGCAGCCACCAGCTGAGCACATGCTCGCCAAGTCATGATGCTGTTGTAATGCAGGGGGTGGCAGATGGCAACACAGCGGTCGTAGCCCATGGCTGCCAGGAGGAAGGAGTGGGAGCACCCCAAGAAAAGGAAGGGTACAGGAGCAAAAACACCACAAGGAGCAGCTTCTGCAGTTTTGCAAGACTGGAGAAACCCAGGAAGATGAAGTCTGTGGCCAGGGTTTGGTTGTTGTTCCCCATGGAAACTAAAGGTTTTCTCTGGATGTCAGGCAGTAAGAAAAACAGCACCCGGGTCACAGAAAGTACAAGGTGGCCTGCTGCTGTGACAAAGAGAATTTACTTGAGCACCCCTCACAAAAACCCTTTCCTGGCCTCTGTGCTCACAGTGTTGGTTGTCCTCCCGGGGCAACGATGGTGTTGTGCATTGGCTTGGGACACACAATGGCTGGTGGGTGCCGTGGGCAGCTCCTGGCCTTCCTGCAGCTCCTGAGAGCACATGGGTGGCTCAAGGACACATGGCTCCTTCTTTCATGTGATCTGGGGAGCTGTGATGGCACAGTGGCTGGAGCTCACCTAGAAAGCACTGTCCCCTTTGGGGAAGTTCCGTTTCTCATCTTCACAGTGGAGAAAGTGGCATCACCTACCTACGTGCAAGCGCGCTGCAGGCAATCACTGCAAGGGCAGGAAAGTTACAGGCTGGAGATGGAGGGGTGGAGGAGGGTCTGCAAAGACTTTCTTGTAAGCTGTGATTTTGGGAAAGTGGCTGAAAGACCTCCTGTGACCTGCAAGAGAGGAAACACCATTTCAGAGCCTCTCACTCATACAAGGAGAGTGTCAGCTCTCAGTGACATGTGCAGAGCTGTATAAGCTGAAGCGCTGGAGCCACTGGCAATGCTATGCTGAGTTGATGGAGAAGAAAAGCAGGTAAAATAGGGTTTGAGCAGCACAGTTAACTCCCACTGCAAACCCATGGAAATCCTTGATCCTGAGGAGGGGTTATTCCAGCAAAGGGAGCATGTGTGAACAACTGCCGGTGCTGCAGTAGTTTCCAAGAGGAGACACGTGGGGAAGAGTCTTAGCTCTCCCCAGGAACGAGGGAGCCGTTTGTCCTGGGATGGCACGTTTTCTTCCTCACACAAAGGGCAGTGATGCAAAGGGGTCTTCTATGAATCAGACTCAGACCTTCTTCCTTCTGCAAGGGCTGATGCATGCCAGGATGGCAGGGCTGAGGCCAGGGTCCTGCTACAGGACCTCTCCCTCTCCTCCCCTCTAGTCCCCAGCACTGGAAAATAAGGATGCAGAAAAGAAATCTGTGGAGGCAGGGGAAAAATGAGCCAGAAACTATACCTGCACTGGCCAGAAGGATAGTCAGGTGTGGAGCAGGCTTGCAGCCCTTTGTGTACTTGTGGCTGGAGGCATCAGCAGACTCTCTGAGACCTAGCCCTCCTGTCCCTTTGGGCAAGGGAACAGCAGCTACCAGCTCTTATGGAGAGGGTGGTGCGTATTCATTAATCCACCCAAGGACTGCTACGTCCACACTCAGTGAGAGGCATTATTAATTGGTTGCAATGGGCATAATTAAGAGCTGATCTATTTCTCTTAAGCATGTCAAAAATACCATTGGCAATTCTCAGTAACGGATGTGTGCTGAACTCAAGACTCAAGGATTTTTCCTAAGCAATAACTAGGATCAATCAGGCACTTTTAGTTATTTATTCCTTGCAGAGACTGAGCAAGGAAGAAATTCTTGTCCTGATACCATTTCCCGCTGCAGACAAAGTCTCCATCTGCCTTGAACTCAGCGGGCTTGTGGCACCCTCTGCTGCTAGCCTTTGCCCACCCTGTGGGAAGGGACAGTCAGGCTCAGGTGTTTTTGGAGGGATTGGTTTTGTGGCTATATCCCAAATCTTATAAAAGTATCATAAAGTCATAGACTATCCTGAGTTGCAAGGAACTCATGAGGATCATCGAGTTCAACTCCTGACTCCGCACAGGGCAACCTAAAGTTTAAACCATCTATCTAAGAGAATTGTCCAAACACTTCTTGAACACGAACAGGCTTGGGGCCATGACCACTTCCCTGGGGAGCTTGTTCCAGTGCTTGACCACACTCTCAGTGAAGAACTTTTTCATAATATCCAATCTGAACTTTCCCTGATGCAGCGTTAAGCTACTCCCTCTGTGTCACCAGACACCAGAGAGAAGAAATCAGCTCCTCTCTCTCTATGTCCCTCATGAGGAAGTTGTAGACAGCAGTGAGGACACCCCTCAGTCTCCTCCTTTCTAAGCTGAACAAACTTGCTATTCTCACCTGCTCCTCATAAGTCATGCCCTCTATTCCTTTCACCATCTCTGTTGCCCTCCTTTGGACACATTCTAATATTTTTATATCCTTCTTATATTGTAGAGCCCAAAACTGCAAACAGTACTTGAGGCGAAGCCACATCAATGCTGAGTATAGCGGGCCAATCACTTCTTTCAACTGGTTAGCTATACTGTGCTTAATGCACTCCAGGACATGGTTTGCCCTTTTGGCCACTGGAGCACATTGTTGACTCATATTGAGCTTACCATCAATCAAAACCAACCAGATCCCTTTCTACAGGGCTGCACACCAGCGTGGTGTCCCCCAATCTATATGTACCTCTAGTATTATACCAGCCCGGGTGCAGAATCCAGCATTTACCCTTGTTGAATGTCATTTGGCTGGTGATTGCCTCTAATCTATCAAGATCTCTCTATAAGGCCTCTCTACCATCAAGAGAATCAATGGCTCTTCCTATTTCAGTATTGTTGGTGAACTTACTCAGTATGCACTCTGCTCACATGTCTAGGTCATTGATAAAGCCAATGAAGAGAACTAGCCCTAAAATTAAGCCCTGGGGAACACCACTAGTGACTGGCTGCCAGCCAGGTATTACTCCATTTACTACAACTCTTTGAGCCCAACCCTTCAGCCAACTGTTCACCATCGCATATATTGCTGCATGGGGTTGTTCCTCCCAGGGGCAGGAATTTGCACTTCCCCTTGTTGAACTTCATGAAGGTTCCTGTCAGGTCATTTCTCCAGCCTGTCCAGGTCCTTCTGGATGGTAGCATGGCCCTCTGGCATATCAGCTGCTCCTCCCAGTCTTGTATCATCAGCAAACTTGCTGAGGGTATACTCTGCCCAACCATCCAGATCGTTAATGAAAATGTTAAACAGGACTGAACCCAGTATAGACCCCTGGTGTACACTGCAAATTACTCCACACCTGGAGTACTGTGTCCAGTGCTGGGCTCCCCAGTGTGAGAGAGACATGGACACACTGGATTAAGGGACTGGAGCGTCTCTCCTATGAGGAGCTGAGAGAGCTGGGATGGTTTAGCCTAGAGAAGAGAAGGCTCAGAGAAGTACAAAAGGAGGGTGCAAGTAAGACTGAGTCAAGCTCTTTTCAGTGGTACCCAGTGACAGGACCAGAAGCAATGGGCACAAACTGAAACACAGGAGGCTCCCTCTGAACGTAACGGAACACTTTTTGATAAGGCACACATACAGTGCCACGAGCACTGGCACAGATTGCCCAGAGAGGTTGTGGAGTCTCCCTTCCTGGAGATATTCAGAAATCATCTGGACATGGTCCTGGACCACCAGCTCTAGGTCACCCTGCTTGAGCAAGGGAGTTGGACCAGATGAACTCTTCCAACTGCAACCATTCTGTGACTCCGTAATTCTGTGAAAATGGGAAAGAGGGGCACCACCTTTTCTCTCCTCAGCAGGCTTTGTGATACATTTGCTGTATATCAGGAGGTGTGGTTCAAACACTAAAGCGAGTCTGACAACAGGTTATAAATCAAACTTTATTTAGGCAGTAAGAAAAATGAGCAATAACACACACACATAGTGACTCACCCGATCACCGAAAGCAAACACAGGATTGTAAGTGATGCCATGGCTCCAGTGGACTATCAGGGACACTTAGCATCTGGCTCATCTGGCAGCAACAGCCAATCATGCAAATGCCTTTTGAATGTGGGCAAGAGTCATGCCACGCCTTGGCTCCACCAAAGGTAGTGTGATTTGAAAGAATCATGCCTTACACGGCAGTAGTGTACCTTACGTGTCATTTCAGATGACGTGTGTGGCATCTTGCCTACATGCCAATGTTGGTCAAAGGGCAGGCTGTCAAGAGGACTCCAGCCCACCCTCCTGCTCACAGAATATGTGGCCGGAGCCAGTCACTCAGGGCTTGATCCAATCTGGGACTTGAAAACCTCCAAGAATGGACAGTGGATTATATCTCTTGGTAGCCACTTCCTGTGCTTGACTGTCATCATGAGGAAAAATATTTCCTTTATCTCCTGTGGAAAGTTTTCTTGTGTAAATCTCTTGTCCTCTCTTCATGCACCACTGTGACACTGGCTGGAGGAGATGGCGAAAGGAAAAAATTCCTCTTCTCCATTCCCCTATACTAAAAAGGAGCTCCAGAGAGGCTAGGCTAGTAGAGCAGACAATAACTATGCCTCATGGTTTCAGTTGGTGGCCATTCTTCCTTAAAACTGGAAGCTTCCTGGAAGTTCCAGCCTTTTGGACAAGGTAATTTTCTTCTCAGTTTCATGTCCAACTGTCTCCTCTTATGAAATACATTTAAATTCTTTCTAATTTTCACAAGGAGAAGAAATCTCAGCAGTGCACAAGGATTAAGTCACCACTTGAGAGAACTTGACCCATACTAATCTATGGGGTTTCATCCACAGCTATTGAGAGACCACAGAGGGTCATCCTGAACAGGTAACACTCTGCCTGGAGGCCAATAGCAAGTGGAGTACTGCAAGAGTGTGTCCTGGGAGGCGTCCTTCTCAACAGGTTTATTAATGACCTGGAAGAGCTTACGGAGCACAGTCTTGTTGAATTTGCAGATGACACAAAACTGGGGGAGGGTGGGCAACGTAAACACTTGACAGCTGCCACCCCAAGGGACCTCAACAGGTTGGGGGAGTGCTACCCCAGAAATGTGCTGAATTGAAGAAAACAGAAATGCCAGTTCCTGCCCCTGGGGCGGACTGACACAGGCAACAGTACAGGTTGGGGAGCAGCTCTGCAGAAAGACCTGGGGGTCTTGGTGGATGGCAAGCTGCACATGAGCGCTGTCAGTCAAGAAAGCCAAAAGCATCCTGGGCTGTATGAACAGGAGCATAGCCAGAAGATCGGGGAAAGAGCTTACCCCTCTCTCCTCAATACTTGTTAGACCACCTATACAATACTGTGTCCAGCTTTGCTCCCCCATCCCCCGTCCCCGGTCCCAATGAAGGAAAGACATTGATCAGCTGGACCAAGTTCAGCGGAGACCTATTAGATGGTTAGGGTGGGGGCAGGCTGGAGCAACTGAGGGAGTGAGTTTGTTCAGCCTGGAAAAGAGAATAATACATCAGGACACTTCATAGCAGCTTCCCAGTACCTATCAGGTGATTAATAAGATGCTAAAATCTTCACTATGGTGCATAGTTGAAGGATGAGGGACAGTCTGAAAAGCTGAAAGAAGGGTCATTCAGACTGGTGTTATCACCAGTCACCCTATGGAGAAATCTTTTCACTGTGCACTGTACCAGGTTGCCATCCCTATCCTTGGAGGTATTCAAATCTTCTTCCACTCTGCCTGTGGTCTCCTCCCATTGACAAAAACAGTCATGCTCTTGCAGGAGTAAAGTAAGAGATCTAGGGAACTAGCACAGACTCTGAATCCCCTGGGACTTCTCTTCCCTATGGGAAAGGAGAAGTGTCTTTCATAAGCTCCACACTTCTTTTTCCACCCTCAGCCTTTGCAGTTTCATGTGTCTGGCCTTTACTATGATCACATTTGCACTGGAAGCCCACAAAATTCCTGGCACTCCTAACATCAGTCTGGCGTCCATCCCAAACCTGAAGCCCAACCAACCACAGAGGCATCAGTCATCCAGTGCCCCAGCTGTGCTGCCTAGGGCAAGCTTTGTGCATTAACACTATGGGTGAGTGGGCCTCTACTGCCTAAGGGTGATATTAATCACTCTCCGGCCTACCTTCCCCATGCTGCTGGGTCCCTGCTGCCTCCTCTGGGATTGGAGAGTCCTCCTTTCCCTGTGGATACCTCAGTTCAGCACTTTACCTTTGGGTGACTCCACCTTTGGTGCTCTCTCAATTTGTGGGGCTCCAGTCACTGCCTACCCCAGTCACACGCTGTCCCTGGAGAACTCTTGGGCTTTCCAGGCAGCTCCAGTTTCCCTTCAAGAATGACATCATCTGCCAAGTCCAATATGGCACAGCCCCAAGTATCAAACTCAGTGACCAGTCATTGCCTCCACTGTAACTAGATACTGATGGGTGAGTTTGAAATCCAGTCCTCAGTTGCCAACAGATAACAATGTGACTGACACGTTTTTGCTCCTGCAGCCATGCAGAATCCTGAGCAACGTCCTCCTGGGGATGCAATCGCTCATGCCTACTCCTGGCACCAGCATTGGAAGACAAGCCCATGGCGCAGAGGAGATCCCATTTTGTAACAGAAATGCTGTGAGGGATTCAGCTCTGACCCAGTGTTTGACACCTTCATACAGACTCCAGGTGACAGAGATGAAGTTCATGCCTCAGTAGAAGTGGGAAGAATCCAAACATTTCTGTAGTCACATTCTAAAAAGAAATTATAAAGATGATAATAATAACAACAACAACAACAACAACAACAACAAAAGGTCAAGACTGGTATGGGAGACATTTCTGGAAAGAGATGGGAAGCTTATCACTACTAAAAAGGTGTTAATAAAATCAGTTTCCTCAGGGCATCCTTGAGCTCCTGGTTCCTCATCCTGTAGATGAAGGAGTTCACTGGTGGAGGCACAACCGAGTACAGAACAGCCATCACCAGATCCAGGGATGGGAAGGGGATGGAGGGGGGCTAAGCAAACATGCTTAGCAGTTTGCTGACAAACAGGGAGATCACAGCCAGGTGAGGGAGGAACCTGGAAAAGGCTTTGTGCTGTCCCTGCTCAGAGGGGATCCTCAGCATGGCCCTGAAGATCTGCACTTAGGAGAAAAGAATTAAAAGAAGACACCCAAATGCTAAACACAGACTAACCACAAAGACCCCAACTTCCCTGAGGTACGAGTGTGAGCAGGAGAGCTTGAGGATCTGGGGGACTTCACAGAAGAACTGGTCTACAGTATTGCCTTGGCAGAGCGGTAATGAAAATTATTGTCAGTGTGAGCAGAGCATTGAGAAAACTACTGCCCCAGGCAACTGCTGCCACTTTGAAACAAGCTCCTCTGCTCAGGAGGGTCCCATAGTGCAGGGTTTTGCAGATAGCAGTGAAGCGGTCGTAAGCCATGACGGTGAGGAGATAAAACTCTGAGGACATCAAACAGACAAACAGAAAGATCTGGGCAGCACATCCTGCATAGGAAGTGGCCCTGGTATCCAAAAGGGAACTGGCCATGGATTTGGGGAAAGTGGTGAAGATGGAGCCCAGGTCGATGAGGGAGAGGTTGAGGAAGAAGAAGTACATGGGGGTGTGGAGGTGGTGGTCGCAGGCTGAGGCAGTGATTGATGAGCTCGTTGCCCAGGAGGACAGCCAGGTAGATGCCCAGGAAGAGCCAGAAGTGCAAAAGCTGCAGCTCCTGAGTGTCTGCGAATGCCAGGAGGAGGAACTCAGTGATAGAGCTGGCATTGGACATTTGGTCCTTCGGGGACTCGGGTGCTGTTGAAGGAGGAAAAGAGATGGACATGTCAGGGCAGGCTTCTCTGAGGAAAATCTGTTCTGTTTCTCAGTGAAACCTCCCACATTGCCTCCCTCTGTCTCAAGAGGACCTTCATGCTTCTGCCTCCATTCAGTTCTGATTTCTTCTGGCTCAGTGTGCCATGAAGAGTAGGGGTCTCAGCCCAATGGGCTCCCCAGTAGTCAGACTTGCCCAAAAGCAGCTGGTAAACACAAGTGGCAAAAGCCCTGTAGATCGAGGGAGTCACTGAGGAGGGACCCCCTGGGCTGAGTGCAGGAGCCTGGATGCAGTGACCTTGTGGCAACAGTCTCCATGTCCTGCAGGGAGAAATTACATTAGCAATTGGGCCACTTGCCTCAGGAAAAGTGCCCTGGGAGGGATTTACCTTTTCTGGTTTTACCGTTCTGAACACAGGTGACTGGGTCTGAATCAGACTTTCACTATGTTCACATCCTTCCTCACGTGACAGGCACCCATCATGGAGGAAGGCTGCGCAGCATCTTCCTGCTCTGTGCTCCAGAGGATGGGCTGTAGAACAAGGGCTTAGCAATACGATTCCTTCATTTTTAGATGCCCTTGTCACATTGGGGGCACATTCACTGCAGGGGTAGAAATCCTCAGCTTTTGGATTGCTCTCAGCATGAACACTAGTGAGTCCTGAAAGACAAAAGTGTTCCTGGTGTCTTAGTTCTGAGTCAGGGGAGCTGGTCACTCCATGTCTTGTTCCCAGCTACCCCGTCCTGCCTTTCTGAGCTGGAGGATGATCGCACTCAGAAGTTACTCTGAGAAAGGAACTGTACAGAGCAGGGGTTTCCAGATCCAAAGTGCAGATCTCCAAACTTCTCTCTCTCTTGTTCTCAGCTCAGAGCATGCATAGAGTGACACAGAGGTTGTGGTTCCTCATGCAGGTGACCAGACCAAGCACTCTGGGGTGTTGTGTCCTTACCAGAGTGAAGTCTCAACACCTCTCTAATCCCGGGCATGCAAGGCTCGTTTCATATGCTCACATACCCATGCTGGAAAAAGCCCAGCAGCATTTCTATGGTCTCAGTATCACAATGGCTGCACTGTCAGGCTCCTAGATATCACAAAGATGCTGTGGGAGAGCTGTGTCCTTGTGGAGAACAGCTTCTCATGACCCTGGCAGGGAAGCACTCAAGCTTCCTGAAGTGTTATGGCTTTCAGAGAGAGTACACTTATTTCCCAAACTCCGTCGACTACACTGCCCCAATGAGCACAGGTCAGAAGACAGGGAGACAGCTGAAGATGAGTTTTTCTGAAGGGACATTCCCCAACCCCACGCACTGAATTCCTGTGGTCCCAGAAGTCAGAGTGGGGCAGGGACACTTAATTCCCATGGAGACACATCTGTGGAAGGATGTTCAGGATCAGTGTTTGAACTGCAGCTGAAACTCCCATCCCTAGATAGCGTGCAAACAATAGCAAAAACAGCAGCATGGACAGATGTAGAAACATGGGGAAATACCATGATGCTCATGCTGAATAAGGCAAAGAGGCAGAGAAACACTTTGGAGAGCCGTTACCCAGCTGTGCACATTCTCCCAACATCAACATTCCTGGCCAGTCACTCTAGGCCGCTCTGTCATCCATGAGAAAAGGAGACACGCACCTCCCCTGATGCATCTCCAACTGCCTCGAGCTGTTTGTCCATGTAGCTGTTTCTCTGTCTTTTCCCACCCCAACCTGTGTACACTCAGCTATGCCCTGCAGAAACCTACCAGCAGCAGGGCACTCACTGGGGCGTCTTGGTGTTTGATGGTATTGTGGTTTTACCCTAGCCAGCAACTAACCACCACACAGCCACTGTTTCACTCCCCCCTCCCCGGTGGGATGGGGGAGAGAATCGGGAGGGTAAAAGCGAGAAAACTGCTGGGTTGAGATAAAGACAGTTTAATAACTGAAATAAAATAAAGTAAAATAGTAGTAGTAGTAATAATAATAATAGAATATAGAAAACAAGTGATGCGCGATGCAATTGCTCATCACCTGCCAAGCAATGCCCAGCCAGTCCCTCAGCAGTGATCGCTCCTCCCCAGCCCCACACACAGTTTATATACTGAGCATGATGTCATATGGTATGAAATACCCCATTGGCCAGTTAGATTAGCTGTCCTGGCTATGCTTCCTCCCAGCTTCTTGTGCCCCTGGCTGAGCATGGGAAGCTGAAAAGTCCTTGACTGTGGTAAACACTACTTAGCAACAACTAAAAACATCAGTGTATTATCAACATTCTTCTCATACTAAATCCAAAACACAGCACTATATCAGCTACTAGGAAGAAAATTAACTCTATCCCAGCCAAAACCAGGATAGTATCAACCCTTTATTCTATACCATCTATGTCATACCCAGGTCTCACATTTTCCAATATATTCCAATTAATCACCACTACTTTTCCTGACTTTTGATATATACACACAGATATCATTCCCTTAGTCTATGGGCCATCCCTCTAAAATGTCCGTTGAGTTCATTTAGTCCACAAGTTTGGCCTCCATCTGCCCCCAGTCTTTCAGGGAGGAGAGATGGTGTGTGGTGTTGGATTTTTGCATGCTGAAGCCAATTCTGATTCCATCACTGCTGCACTTGTCCAGTTCTATCATTGTTGCACTTTGCTCGGTTTCATCAGAGTTCATCCTTCATTAATCTGGATGATTCTTACTGCAATACCGTTGATATGACATACAGCAACCACAGAAGTGTATTATATAGCAGTTAACATCAAACAATTCAGTTCATTGGTTATTTTCACCCAAAATCAAATCCCCTTGAGGTACACACCGGACTTCCCCATCCTTTC
>NW_009209718.1:14997-16160 GCF_000690835.1 Fulmarus glacialis
GTTTCGGAAATGAGTCCTGTTGTCTGACTCAATTCTTTCTGGGGTGCCATGTCGCCATAAGACTTGCTTTTCAAGGCCCGGGATAGTGTTCTGGGCAGTGGTATGGGGCACAGGATACGTTTCCAGGCATCCGGTGGTTGCTTCCACCGTTATAAGCACTTGCATGTAAGCATAACATGAGCTTGCGTTGGTGGGTTTGTGGGAGTGTGATACAATCAATCTGCCAAGCCTCCCCATATTTATATTTCAACCATCCGTCCTCCATACCAAAGAGGCTTTACTCGCTTGGCTTGCTTGATTGCAACGCATGTTTCATATCCATGGATGAGCTAGTGTCCACAGTCAAGTCCACCCCTCAATCACGAGCCAATCCATATGTTGCACCTCTTCCTTGATGGCCTGAGGTGTTATGGGCCAACCGAGCTATGAACTGTTCACCCTTATGTTGCCAGTCCAGATCCACATGAGCCACTTCAATCTTAGCAGCCTGATCCACCTGCTGCTTGTCTTGATGTTCTTCAGTGGCCCGACTCTTGGGTACGTGAGCATCTATGTGACTTACTTTTATAACCAGGTTCTCTACCAATGCGGCAGCCCAGGTGGGTTTACCTCTGTGCTGCCAGTTGTTCTGCTTCCATTGCTGCAATCACGCCCACAGGGCATTTACTACCATCCATGAGTCAGTATAGAGATAAAGTACTGGCCATTTTTCTCATTCAGCAATACCTAAAGCCAGCTGATGGCTTTCACCTCTGCAAACTGACTTGGTTCACCTTGTCCTTCAGCAGTTTCTGCAACTTGGTGTATAGGACTCTATACAGCAGCTTTCCATCTCCGATGCTTTCCCACAAGGCAACAGGACCCATCAGTGAACAGGGCATATTACTTCTCATTTTCTGGTAGTTTGTTATACAGTGGGGCCTCTTCAGCACGCGGAACCTCCTCTTCTGGGGATATTCTGAAATCTTTGTCTTCTGGCCAGTTCGTGATCACCTCCAAGATTCCTGGGCCACTGGGGTTTCCTATTCGGGCCCATTGTGTGATCAGTGCGACCCACTTACTCCACGTAGCATCGGCTGCATGATGTGTAGAGGGGACCTTCCCTTTGAACGTCCAGCCCAGCACCGGCAGTCGGGGTGCCAGGAGGAGCTGTGCTTCAGTAC
>NW_009209719.1:0-20755 GCF_000690835.1 Fulmarus glacialis
AATCTATCTCCCTCTCGCACTCCCTGATACTCCTTAACCTCTCCAAAGATGATCTCTCAAAGATGATCTTTGAAGGTCCAACCCAAACCATTCCATGATTCTATTCAAATTAATACTTTGGCAGCAACAGTACAGGAGGTCCATGTAAGCAGCCGAGAGTAACCAGAACACCGCATGCCTTCACCACTTGCTCTCCTACTTGCAGCGCAGAGGACTGCCCAGAAGAACGGGGGGAAGGACAGTGATAGGATCCCACTATTTATTCCTCCTTTGTAACCCCACAGCAACATAAGGACCATTGTGTTGAAGACAGGAGCAAGAACAGGAAAAACTGGAATCATAGCAAAGGTTAACAGGAAAGGTATTGTTCATCCCATTTGTCATATTATATTTTGTTTTTCCTCTTCCCCAACAACTGTCCCCTCCTTGCACAGAAAGGAGCCGTTTTTCATGATAAGGTAGTTTCATGGTATGAAAAATTTAATGAGCAGATGGAACAGCAATCCATTATCCATTAAAATATTGCAGTGGGTTAATACAGCAAATAAAAATGGAGAATGAAGCAGATGGCCGTTTATAGTTCTCTTGATTTCTTAAATATTCTTCCCAGTGCACAGCCATTCTTGTATTAAATGTGAAATGCACAGTTCTCACCATGTGCACATTATGCAACGATTCATATGACCTCATAAACATTACATCTTATAGAGCAATTATTTTTTATGCCTTTTTTTTAAAGGAAAAGCTGTATCATTTCATGGCAAATTATTCCCAGATCTCAAGTATCTTGAAATCATTTGACATAGCTGCCAACAGCAAATAATAAATCCACCAAATACAAATATTTGCTCAAGATACTTTCTGGATGTATCTTAATTTTCTGGATTCAAGAAATAATGCAGGAAAAGCACTTTGACATGGGATTTGGGTGTAATATTTCAAGTATTTAGTATTTTGTCAAACACACGTACCAGGAAAGCAGGTATCTCAGCTCCTCTCTCAGTGTGATAAACTGGAAATAGCTGCTTCATTAAAGTGATTACAATTCATACTGAAATAGCAAGTGAGTATAGGCGACTGCTACTTTGGATTTCATAAAAACATATTCTCTGTCACTAAAAAAAGTGAATATAAAAATCAGTGATTGTCTCTCAGTTGTCTGTATACATGATGACCAATTCCAAAGCTTGTCCATATTCCTTGCAAAAAGTTGACTGTGTAAATAGCTTAAAAAATACACTTCTTCCACTCTGAGACCCACATTAAGTCAACAATTTCTAAAAATAATTTCTGTCGTTAAGATGCATTAAGACATTAACACACCCAGTGCAATTAATATACCACCAATTAAATCTGCTATGTGCAAAAAGCCAATATGAGTCTTATAGACCATGTAATCTCAATTATACTGACAGGAAAAGTGGCATTATACACATATTTTGCAATGGGGCATTGCCCACTAGGTAAAAAACAGAGTGTAACCATCATCAAGTTTTATACTTTTGCTCCTTTTTTTATTACTACTTTGGTAATCTACCGCAATGTAATCCACTGTGCAACTGGGACAGCACCCAGGAGAGGACAGGGCTGCCTAGACAGAGCCCGAAGAACCTCCATGGAGAAGAGGCTAGAGGAGGCAAGGAAAGGGACTGAAAAAGGCACTGGGCAGAAAAAAAAGACAGAGCAGGACAGGTCAGAAGTGCTTTTGTAAAAGGAGGCAGGGATGGGCACACTCAGAAGCACACTTTGTTCCAGAGCTGGAATGAACCCCGAGATTTCCACCACAGGAATCCAGTTTGTATGAAGCTACTGGAAAAGGGCAAGTCACTCAGAGGATGCAGCTGCTCACTGCTGAACTAGGTTTAATAGCAAACCTCTGCACAGTGGATCTCAAATTTTTCAGTCCTTCTGATGATCTGTGCGTGTACTGGCTTATTTGCTGCTTTCTTCCCAATGGAACTTCTAAAATTACATGCTCAAAATTTTGTTGAAACAACCTTATGATGATTTTAAGTCAAGCATTCCAGAGATATAACGGCAGAAATTGGTTTCCATCTGCAAATTTAACTTACTTCCCCCCATACACACACATGATAATTCAGTCTTTAATTGTCCGATCACAGTAGTTCATGGAGGTTGGATTCAAATGGTGGGATCTATTTGCAGACTGATGCCCAACAAAATCCTGAAACAGCAGTCTGGCTGCACGTGATGGCTTGTGACGGGCACAGGAGGAGGTATTTGGCTTTTTAGGCAGACAATATGCAGTGGCTGAAAACCATAAAGGTCAACTGAAAGCATCCTTAGGATAGGTAAAACCATCTGACAGGCACAGCAACTGGACCATGCTGATACTTACCCAAATACACCTTTTCTTATTTACTAGACAGAGCAGTCTACAAGCGAACCTGACACACAGGACAGAAAGATGTTGCAGAAGCTTTGTAACAAAGGCATATAATGACAGAAATAATAATAGCAAGGAGTGAAAAGGAACCATTGTGTTTTTTGGGAGTACAAAGAGATACTACACTCCTGATGTACCTGTCATAATTACATGTTTAAATTCAGATGGCATGAATCCACGTCAGGAAGCCCTCAGTCTAGGTTGATTCCTGGAAGTACTCTCACAGTTGTGTTTGAAATAAGTAAAAGCTCTGTCTTAGAGTGCTAGTACAGTATCTTAGCATTACATGATATTTTACAAAGCAAGGACTTTAAAAACCTAGATCCTACATGCCTGAATACGGTCAACTCAGGCATAATAATTTTCCCCGTAGTTCCTTAGTGGCTCACTCTCTTAGCTATACACCAGGCAAAACACAGTTCTTTGAGGCATCGACAAGAAACACACATTTTTGAGGCAAAAAGATCTTACTGCGATGAGGAAAAGAAATTTATTCTCACATAGCCAAGTTTAAAAAATATTAGTAAAGTAAGATGTGGAGAATAGGCTGAACAAGAATATTATAGCAAGTTATTGTATTCAAGCGAATGCCATGGAACCTACTGAAAGAGCAAGAAAGAGATTCTGTATGAAAAAATAAGAGATCATTTAATTGAAGACTATGTCACAGGCACAAAAATTAAGTTTTTATGCTGCTTTTGCAAGCTTATTATGGTCTTTTAGCAATTTCTATATTTGCAACAAATTTATGTTAATATTTCATGCTATACTGAAATCAGATAGATGCATTTAAACTGGAAATAATTGGTCTTCTGCTGTATTTATTTGTATTCATCAGTTTATATTTGTTTTTCTATTTCATATATTTAATTTGCATTTATTCTGGATAGCATAGAATATTTAAAATGGGTATTACAAAGTCAAAGATACTCTTACATCATGAAAGAGATTTTGAGAGGAAAAATTTGTCGGTTTAAAATTGGAGCAAGCATAATTGAATAATGAGAAGAAATTTGAACCATCTAAAAGAATTATAATTAGAGCCCAAGTCAAAGATGACAAATTTCACCATTTAGAGCTATCATGATGAAAATGGTAAATATGAATTGTCATGCTTTAATTAAAAAGGAGTGGAAACGGGATGAAAGCATTCATTGTTAAAATGTTCTTAGCACTGTAATTATTTTTATTGATTAAAGTAATTATTAATTCATGAACAGGCTCTAAAATGTTGATACTGTAATTCATGAAATGAAGAAAGGAATATGCCATCTCATTTATTCATGAAACTCTTGGATTTCCATAAATAGATCTTTATAAATGCACAATAGCTAAAAAAAGCATACCCCAACCCCAGACAAACTTCTGAAAACATCCAAACTTACACAGTGCAGTGCCTCTCTGAGAAATTTGCCCTTCGCTGTTTGCCATGAAGTTCAGCCCACCTTTAAGGTACACCATTGCTCAGCTGCTCACTGCATTTGAATAGCTTTTCAGCGGAATTGCCTTCAATATATTAGCCTGGTGACAAGAACACTATTGATATATTACAAAAACAGAGCTCTCTTCCCCCAGATCTGTCCTATTCTTCCTCCTGGAGATGTGTGCCTGGAGGAAAAATGAAAATTGTATCTGGATTTCTAAAATACCGGGGACATTTCAGACCTACCATACATGCACAAGCTGGTCTGGATGAATGGGACCCCCTGAATAAACACTGCATTGATACGCACAAGCACGGCAGCTCCCAGCTGTGACCGCCTCGCTGTACATATAGTGTATATGCACATCAGATGGCAGCTTCACTGGACTCACTGCATGTATGCTGTACAGTGGACCTCTGCCTATGTACCTACTTCAGAATGGGCAGAGGCAGCTCTCTGTGGGCTGTATCTGCACCACTGGAAAGTGAGTATCCTTTCTGAATAGGTGAAGTTTGTATTTCTTGGCTAATGAGGATGTGTAACAGCTAAAACAGCTAAAGGCGACACGCCCAGAAACAGCTTTGAAACAATCACTGGATCTCTGCTCATTTGTCAGTGCACTTACGATGTATATAGTATGTGTAAAAAATCAATTTCTACCTATGAAACAAGAGGACAAGAGCAAGTTGTTTTAAATTAAATGCCTTTCAAGAGAAAAAAAAACCAAAACCAAAAAATCTGTGCAGCCTGTTGAACATTACACTTGGTGGGGAATGAAAAAGTATAGCCATGGTGACATTTAAGGTCACGAGTTTCCAAGTGGTGTCTGATAGGAGGAAAGTGGGTTAGTATAAAGTTCCATCATCTGTGAGCCGGACGGATACCAATTCTGCGACAGGATGACTATATGACTATAAGCAGGATGTCAAAGAGATTTTAATTATGCAACAACTTAAATCTAAGTAAGAAAAAAAAAAGGAAGGGGGGGAAGCTCATTTTGGGGATGTCAAGAATACTTCGTGTGACAGATTGCTACGTTCTTTTGTTTAGGAGGCTAGACAAGGGTCATAAGTGAGAAATAAAGGAAGCACAGCAACTACTCATTTGTTTTTAATACTCACCATTTTTCTTGAAGATTAGCTTTTCATCATGACAGAGTCCTCGAGGAAAGAGCCAGAGGGGTGTTTTGTACGGCACACCATGCTCACATCACTTGTGATTATCTAACTGCTTCCATAATGCAAGCACCCCTAACACAAACTGGAAAAAGAGAGTGAAAGCTTGGTGATTTTTGAGTTTGTCACTGTATTTTAAGAACTGTTCTGCCAATGCACTTCTCTGACATTAGACTATAACTCCAAGCCATGAAACACTATGTACAAGAAATATAAGCACTGTTCCCTGGGTACTCAATAACTTTGCAAACTAGCACTTCAGGGCAGTGGAAACAGAAATGGAAAATACCATATTAAATGGCAAACAGAATGCATGATCACTTAAATAAGATATCCTTATTGTACATATTCTGGATGCATTTATGTATTATACCTACACCTCTGACCTTTAGCATGCAGCAAGTCAGCCATTTACTGTTGGGGTCCATACTACACAACACACTACCCAGTATACAACTATTAATACTAATAAAATAAGGAGTGCAAAGACCACCCAGCGAACTACAAGAAAGAGATGGTCTCTAACAGAATTTGTTTGCAAAGACTATATTTGGACTACTGCAAAGTCTGTCAGAGAGTGCCAACAAGCCACTTCATGCCCAGCGCGTTGCTATCATACAAATAAATGGAAGACACAGTGGACAAAGACACAGCAATCCTGACATCCAACCTTTGTCATCTCCTAAGCCTAACAATCCTACAACCATACAACTTCAACCTTCTCTATAAGGTGGAGAGAACTGTTTGCCTTCAAAAAACAGAGGTAGAACAAGAACCAATCCCATGATCTCTAAGTCCCAGCAACGCCATGGGAACAATCTGTGTCATGCAAAATAGACACTATGAGATCCTGCAAAGCTGTGCTTCATTGAGCACCGTTAATACTGTTGAGTACCATTTTGCCTAGCAAGCTCTGTGGAATCCTTTCTATTTTGGATCAAGCATCCTCCAGAAGGATGGATACCAGAGAGGCCTCTGGAGCTATAACTACTAGCCCTGGGGAAGAAATTCTACACTGGAACTTGCTTCATGACAAACTGGACAAATCATTTCCAAAATCTGCTTCAGCCCTCCTAAGTTTCTGTAGACTTAATAATGCAGAATAGAGACAGACATCTCTTCCTATCTGTTTTTACAGGAAATGAAGACATAGCCTTATTAAATGGAGATGATAAATCACTTATGGAAACATTCTTGTTTCTGACAGTACAGGAAAAGAAAAAGGCATTAGCAAAGTTAGATTCTCTTATTTTTTCTGCACCATGAAAACGCCTACCATAATCAAGACTCACAGAGAAGCCTATTCCTCCTGCAAAGGAAGATGGGAGATTTGTTCTGCTAGAACTGAAGAAAGTAAGAAAAACTAGAAATAGTATTTGGGCTACAACTAGTTTTCAGAGGCATTACTGCAAGGGAGAAGATCTGCAGACCTGCATTACTGCAAGGGAGAAGACTGGAGACAGAGGAGAGACTGGCCAGAAAAAATTTTACACCGCACATGGCTCTGGCTGTCAGATGCGAAAAATCTCACCCTTTACTGCCTGGCCTGTATTACTAGTATCTACAATAACTTTGCTTTGTAGTGGAATTTTTTAACACTATTTTTAACTACTGGTACTATAATACCTGTAGCCATATTTATTTATGCTGGACAAAATTTTATCTCGGTAACTCACCCAAACAGATGCAAACTTTGAGGGAGGAACAAGAAATCTTAAGATTAAATGCTTAAGTACTCCTAACTTCTCTAAAAGTGCTGACAGCTATTTGAGTTTGCATTTAGGATAAACACTTGACTGCCTACAGTTTCTGAAAAGAGAAGAAAAATATTAAGGAAGTGTAGTTTTCTATTTTGAATTGAATTTCCCCACAAACAGAAGACATTATTCTATTTGTTCTCTGTCCAACATGTCATTTTTGCAGACTTTTGGTTTAGTTGGAAAAATAACCTCCTGTGATATTTATACTACAGATTTTAAAGACAGTTACCTGCCAGGCTTTGAATCTCTTCCATGAGAACAGGAGGTAAATAAATTCTGAGAGTCTTTAAAACTGCATTTACTCACTTTTCATTGTCATACCAGAAAACATCAGTGAATAAAGTATTCTTCAAAGAAACTGCTAGGCCATTACAACATCGCAAACCATTTCCTGAATCATACATTATATGGAGTTCAGTGAGGTACACACTAAATGGAGATGTTAACCATTTGTAGAAACTCACTTCTGACAGTGCAGGAAAAGAAAGGGACATCAGCAAAGTTGGATTCTCCTATCCTTTGAAAAGCATCATTGGAAAAAAACGTGATCCCATGAGCCGAAGCACACCCTGGAGCTTAGTATGCCACTAACATGCACTCGAGCGGCTTCACATCCTGCTGGGAACACTCAAAGGCATCCTTGCATGGAGTTGGTATAGATAGGAGACAGCTGAACACAAAAGTAGTGTGGTCCTGCTGTCGCGGTTAGGAGCGGTGTAGACACAACCACCAGGTCCCACCATAGCACTCCTTTAATTATTATTTTGGCATTGTATTCTAAATGGTCTTAAGCAAGGAGGATTTTATGAACATGAGCATCCTATTGCTCTTCTTCCCAAGCTCTGCCCAGCATTGCTCAAGCTATCACATGCACAAGAACTTACACTTGCATAGTCCTAACTCAGTGGACTATTAATATTTCAAAAGTAACTGAAGGGCATATTTTGAAAACTCTAAGCCTAGAAGTTTAATCAAATCTCACAAGAAGAAGGTGCTACTAGGACTCCAAAGCCTTCGCAAGTTAGAAGCCTAACTTGGAGGACAAGTCTTATGAGGAGCGGCTGAAGGAACTGGGGCTGTTTAGCCTGGAGAAGGGGAGGCTGAGGGGAGACCTCATCGCGCTCTACAACTACCTGAAAGGAGGTTGTAGCGAGGTGGGGGTTGGTCTCTTCTCCCAAGTAACCAGCGATAGGACGAGAGGAAATGGCCTCAAGTTGCGCCAAGGGAGGTTTAGACTGGACATCAGGAAAAACTTCTGTACTGAAAGAGTGGTCAGGCCTTGGAACAGGCTGCCCAGGGAAGTGGTGGAGTCACCATCCCTGGAAGTATTTAAAAGACGTGTAGTTGAGGCGCTTAGGGACATGGTTTAGTGGGCATGGTGGTGTTGGGTTGACAGTTGGACTGGATGATCTTAGAGGTCTTTTCCAACCTTAATGATTCTATGATTCTATGATTCTGCATGAACTCTCTTATCAGAACAGAAATCACACTCCTTGTCTTTCAAGGACAGAAACATCAAGCAAATTGAGTGATCCTACAGAATTAAATGCTGCTGTGAAAAGCTGTTGAAATTAAAGTGACTAGATGCTGTAATTGCAGACCTGCAAGCTTGAGTTAGCACTGAGTTAGTCTTTGTATGTTATTTTTACAAAACTTATAAAACCCAAAACATTTCCTTCTAAACTGCAAAAGATTCCCCTATTGATAGGAAAGCTAACAAAAAAACTTCTACTACAACAGAAGCAAATTTTAAATGCACCAAATTATAAATGCACCATCATTTAATTTGATATTGAAATATGATTAAGCTCCCTGATTGAAATTAAACAAGAAAAAAGAACTGCAGTCTTGCATGTCTTCACTGATAAAAATAAGGAAACATCATAGCACCTTCTTCCCCCAAGGATATTTCCTCCCTGTCTCCTCCCTACTTAATTACTGAATTCTTGAGGTACAAACTGTACAACAGACACAATGCAAAATAAAACTGCTCTACCATATATTATCAGAACAAGAAACCTCATCTCTTGCTAAAAGTATGAGCTGTTTTTTGAGTTACTAACTAGCACTCAAAAGCCCATTATTAGGTAGGATAAGGAAGAATTCAGGTACCTGAAAAAAAAAAAGTCCAGAACAGCTTAGCGCTAAAGCAGCAAATGAAAAAGGATCTCTCATTAATTTCTTCTCGCAGTTTTACCAGCAAAGAAACCCATACCAATTATTTTAAAGCATAACGACCGTCAAGTTGTGCATTAGTTCAAATTCAACAGCATTATAGGCATCAAAAAGAAATCTGCAAACAGTGTGGCAAAACGTATGTTTGTAAGCCTTGGCAGGCAATCACATGGCTGAAGGGAAATGCAAGTGTACTCCTGCTCGCAATCTGCTGGTCTTTTGATGAAGAGAGGCCAGGATCAACCAAAACAAGATGAGAGAAAGTTTAAAAAATATTTTTATTTTAAAAAGTCTGAGTGTCTTTCAAAAGTTTGGTATTGATTTCTTCGAAGGCAAAACCCAAAACTAGCAAGAAGCAACAGATACATTCTTGTTTCCTTACTTCCTGCTAACAAGAAGGTTGGTGTAGCCATCTTTATGGCCATGATGTTGAGCGCTTATGAGTGTATTTTTATACAGAGGAACATTCTAATTATTCATTTAAATGTATTTAAAATGTATGTGTTTCCTTTTTATAGAATCCTTTTAGTAGCTTCAAAGAATAAAACAGGAGAAAAACATGTAGACTCACCATAATTTAAGCTTAACAGTTTAGTAAACCACGCATCTCTTGTGAAATCCTCTAGAGTTCAAACACAAATACAATCTTGGTAAATAGTCACTGAAGAGGTTTGATTTCTAGGCCCAAAAGACCTTCAATTACCAGCTTTTTCACAGACTTACTAGCTAGCCTACTATATTGTATTTAAGTAGCAGAGGTGCAATGAAAAGGAAATAAACCGTTCACTGTTTTGTTCTAAATATTGTTGGTTTATATATCGTCTACTTTGCAGTCAAATTTCTATAGAACACAACTGCAGTTTTCGTATTACAGTTTAAAAATCCAAGCAAAACAAAACCAAACCAAGCAAAATCCTCAGCCTCCTAGAGACCTTGTTAAATTTGCAAGTAAAACTACCTTCGAGGCAGAAAGGACAAAGTTCAGCCTGTGTCCCTTTGAACACATTTAAGTATGTGGCCACAGATACTGTTCTACAGAACCCTTGCATCACTGGGGATATTTACGCCCATGCTTTTGCTGACTTCTGTTTACTATACTACCTAAGCAAACAACAAACACAGCTACAAATGACAGGTGGGGTTTTTTTTTTTTTCAAAATAAGGCCACAAAATATAAGGTGAAGCTCTTAGAAAAACAGACATTCTCATTGATTGAGGTGTAGTTCCACTGCACATTCCCTGCTTAGCAGCCAGTGCCTGCCTTCAGCAAGGAGTACTGTATTTTCCTCCTAGATAGTGTTTCCTACCGCAACGAAATGCTAGAGTAGCTAAGATCCTTTCAAACAATGTTCTCTCTGCTACTCAAAAATACTTCTCCTTCCTATATTGCTGCTACAAAATGGAGAGAAATTTATCAAAAAACAAGTAGGGTGTGTATTACAAAGGGACCCTGAAACTGCTGAACTCCATACGCACCCTCATTTACTTTCCAACGTGTGCACTAAATGGAAAATGGGTCTCACTGGAAACATGTTCTTAAATACTGCAATATACGGACGTGCAAAAGGAGGGAGCAGTAAACTGAAGCAGAGAATTCTGTCTTTACGTTTACAGCTTTTTAAGTTTTTCATCACGATACTTACTGTATGTTTGCTCATAAGTTTCCTATGCATTTCAAACAGAAAAATTAAGAAATTAAGAAAAAGACATCCCACTGCATTCCACAATTGATCAGACAGTGGCAACACTTTCACTACAAATACATTCCGCCGGTGAAGGAAAATTCTCTATTTTGTATTCATTTTTCTGTCTAGAGGCTAACACGTGGAACAAAATAGGAAAATACCCCTCCAGCTTGCCATGCCAGAAACATTTCATTTAGAAGAATGGACAAAACTTTCCCCATGAACTAGCTTGTTCAAAAGTACATCATTTTGGAAAAGTGCTTAAAAATAAAAGAAAATTGGTGTGCAGGCTTGAGGGAATAATTTTTATTTCCATCTAATTTTCAATGCAAATGTAACTTAATTGAAAATCCTACGTTAAAAGCTGACCACATGATTTCTGAACCATCCTGATCTGCTTCTGAACCCCCTTTCTGCTCACTCTCTAGGAAGCCCAACACGACCAGATTGTTAGCGCAGGTAATTCACAAGCTCACAGTTAACTGGTATGAATCTTCCCCTCTCTCCAGCTTTTAAACAATCTCCTACAAAAATGGCAATGATTTTTTTAAATTTTCTGAAAGCCATATCTGCTATTTATAAAGGATGTTTTTTGGAAGAAATTAAATTCACTAAACCAATGAAGAGTTCATGAAAAATGAAAGAGCCCATGAAAAATACAACAAGAAATGTTTATTTTCCTGTGCCAGTAAAAAAGATTTTAGTGCTGTGGAAATATTCAAAATTCATGCTTGGGCAGCTAATGGAGCTGGCAAATTGTTCCCAAATACACTAAACTTGAGAAATTGTAGGTTAATGAGGATGGACCTTGAGACTGAAAGAATGCTTACTTAGTCTCTGTACCTTGCACTAAAGCCTTCACTGAAGTCAACGGGCTTTGCTCAGGACAGAGCTAGACACACGGCATCACTTCTGCAATTCTATTGCCATTGCCTACCCTATACTACTTTGACATTTTTTGAAAATAATTATTATCATATTTTAGCCAGACATACCAAATTGAGATTGAAGTCACTTATACGAAATTTCTTGAGCAAGTGTAGAGAATAAAGTAAGTAAAATCCTACAGTGAAATACCATCTTCACTGAACCCGTTATTCTCAAGATTACAGAGGTTATGAAAATAGTGGATAACATATTCCATATATCCACATTCCATATATCCACAGTAACTTGAAAAAAGCAATTTAATTACTTCCATCCTCCATAATGAAGTTTTATCTTTACTTTTGCACTTAGTTGAGATATATCCTTCATTTTCATTTCATGTATTATAATGTTCTGCAAAATTTGCTATTTTGGTGGACTTACTTCATCTAGAAGTCTCTTTTGAATTCGTAAGGAGTATCAACTAAGAGCTCTTTCCATAAAGAGTTTTTTGATTGATGAACAGATGCTTAGTTGCTAATGGTATTTCTGAGGTTAGTCTACTCTAAATGAAACATACTTAGATTAGCTAATTTTTAGTCTCTAAAGAATCATCTTAAATAAAGGTCACTGAACATCTCACTATGCAATTAATAAAGATTCAGCTAGTAAATCCTTGATCAAATATCAGTATTTTTGATTGGTCCCAGAAGAAATATCCTTTTTTATGTAAACCTGGCACATGAATCAGAGCCACAGCTGCTGCCTGATATAATCAGTGTACAATATTCTAATCCCATGAACTCTGACTCAGCAAGCATCTGCTTTCCAAATAAACTTTATCAAACATCATTTTTTTCAGAACTAATTTTGTCAGCCAAGGTTTAAAAGGAGACAAATTTCAAAACCTTTCACAGAAACACTTTGAAGTCAACCACTACGCTTCAACTTCTTTCCAGAAGATCTTCCCTAGGAATTCAAATGGTTATGATACTGAGTTAGACTGCTTAATTAGTAAAGAGAGTACTGTTAAGTTCTTTTCCTGACATTTCATGTAGGCTACAGTTAGAGGAGTTGTTGGGTCCAGAAGGTTTGATGTGCAAGTTTTAAATACTAATGTTTTAATATACCAATAGCCCCCTGGCTGATAGGAACTAAAGTAAATTTGTAACACCTGCACTTAAGACTGTACATTGATTATCTGTCCACTTCTAAGTACACACAGAAAGACATAAATAGTGGAGGTCCAGGGCCTGAGACAGCAGCTACCATTCTCTCCTACTACCTTGCAATTAAAATCACAATTTTGTGATTGCAAATTTCCCATGCAGTTTGCAATTTCCTGTACAGTTTGTACACTGAGACCCTTCCCACTACCAACAGAAAAAAAATTCAGTTGCAGATTCTTTTAGAAATGAACAATGTTAATACCAAAACACATGGACCTTCCATAATGCTATTTTTTTCCTCATCTTTTTCCATTAATGCTTTCTAACGTGCAATCATTCAGGTTGCAAACAAGCAGTAAGATTGTTCTCCACAGCTGAGGGTAAGCCAGAAACAAGAACATCACAGCAACGTCATCTTGTAAAAAGGAAAAGTACGAAACTTTCCTGTCATGGAAAGAAATGGTGTCATGGAACTGTGTAACTCTGAGGTCCAACCAGCTTCCCACTCAAAGCAGTACTATTACCAACTTTGTATTATTAGGTCACCTGTAGCTTTATCTAGCCAAGTCTTGAAAAACCTCCAAGAATGGAGAATCCACCACCTCTTTGGGTGACCTGTTCCAGTCACGACCCACCCACTGAAGTTCTTTTTCTAATGTCCAACCTAAACCTCCCCATCCAACGTTTGTGAACATTGCCACTTGTTGTGTTCTCCAGCACTACTAAGAAGACCTTGCCATATCTGTAAATACATTTCAAGGCTGTTACTAGAGTGCTCCTAGCCTTCTTCTCGCACCTAGAAAAGCCTAGTTCCCTCAATATCCCTCACACAGGATGCGGACTCTAGCCTCTGCAGCAGCCCTCCACGGCACCCTTCTAGTTTCTCAACATCCCTACTACACCACGGAGCCAAACCAAAGTGTTCCAAGCGCAGCCTCACAGGGTGACGTAGAGATGAATAAAAGCTCCTTTCTATCTGTTGGCCGTGCGCCTTACCTTGACCGTATGCACCAGTGAAGAACCTCTGAGGAGAGAGTTAGGCTGGTGTAAAGAAGAAATACAAAGGAGCCTTAGCATCCCACACACCATTCACATAACACTTAGAGGTGCACAGGTAAAATGCAACACAGAATCCAAGGACTTATGCTCCATTGCTTCTTCTTCCCAACTCGAGGTAGGCTGAGTTTCCAAAGAATTTTGCTCCACCATGAAGAGAATACACTTTCTTTTCACCCACTTTATCTGCTGGCTTTTATTCCTAAGGGCTTGCCATGCTATCTTTGCTAATTATAATGGGACTCAGCACGTATGGCTTAGATGGCTGGCTATTTTAGGGTGGATTAATTGCCCCCTGAAAGCATCTCTCTTACTCAAGTGAAAGTGGAGGGAATCTAGAACTGAGATTCACTATGCGTCTGTCAGAGCTCCACAACACAGATATCTACTAGTCATTTGAGGTGGATACATACAGCAAAACACTTTCACAATCTTTTTTTTTTTTTTTAAACTAGTACAAACACCGCTTTCAAAAAAAATGTTACATTATATCCTTTCAGTTATTGACAGGTTTGAAGATACACTACTATAAAATAAACCAGCTTACAGACAAATTATTGCTATAATTAGTTAAAATAGTGTTCTCTACCCTAAATATTTTATATTAGGAACATTCCATAAGCATTCAATCCTGGTTTTGGCTGGGATAGAGTTAAATGTCTTCCTAGTGCTGTGTTTTGGATTTAGTATGAGAAGAACGTTGATAACACACTGATGTTTTTAGTTGTGCCAAGTACCCTGCTAGTCAAGGACTTTTTAGCTTCCCATGCTCTGCCAGGTGCACAAGAAGCTGGGAGGGAGCATAGCCAGGACAGCTAATCCAACTGGCCAACGGGGTATTCCATACCATATAACATCATGCTCAGTATATAAATAGGAGGCGTGGTCCAGGAAGTAGCAGTCGCTACTCGGTTATTGGTCGGTGGGTGGTGAGCAATTGCATTGTGCATCACTCACTTTGTATATTCTACCATCATCATTATTATTATTATTATCCCTTCCTTTTCTGTTCTGTTAAACTGTCTTTTTCTCAATCCATGAATTTTACTTTTTTTGTCAATTCTCTCCCCCATCCCACTGCGGGGCAGGGGGGAGTGAGCGAGCGGCTGTGTGGTGTTTGGCTGCCTGCTGGGTTAAACCACAACAGGATTCATTAAAAATAACTGTCACATTGAGATTATATAAAGTCTATACCATTTTCTAAAATAAAAAAAAAGAGTTGTCTAATAATCTAGAAAAGTTCCATTATAAGACTCCATCTTTCTCCAAGTGTTACAGTTAAAATAAAGACCTGTCTCTGTATTTAAAACTAAATTTAAGAATTAGCATAAGAAGCTATAATTAAGGTTAACAGCATAAGAAACATTATTCCCTGTTATTTCTCCTAAATGCTAATAAGCTCAGAGTAAAAAGTATTCTGTATTAGTTAAATACCAAAAAATTATTACGTTGTACAAAAATAAAAGTTAATTTCAGTGGAGGAAGGCTGTACAGAATTCTGTTGCAGTGCCATGGGATGGGAAACTTCACAGTTCTGAGACTAATTATTTTAGCCTACTTAAGTAATATATTCTCATTTTCAAAAATCTACTTGTACAGGCAAAATTTGATATTTTTATTAGAACTTTTGTTCAGCTCATAGTTATATGCTGTATTAGTTTTACTGATTCTGGTCTGCATTATTGTTTTTAATCTACTATGCAGTCAAAAGCTTCTGCAGTTCTGTAATTGTTAATGACAAGTTAATAGCTGTAGTTTCAGGCCTCATTGAGCTAGACCCAACTAGCAGGTCATACTCTAGGTCATACCATCATCCTTACTGAGGATTTAAATCTTACACAGGTCCAAGAGGCAGAGATATGAGTACTACAGAAGTCCATATGAAATGGTGCTCTTGGAATGGCAAAGGGAAGGGGAACAACATTGTGAGGTTCCCAAAACGCTGGAGCAGTTGGAGAGCATCCGAGAAAATCCCTAGTCTTCATTCTGCCTAGTGGTCTGAAACGGCAAGCGGTGTGGGAGCCAACATGACTAGAATATCTGCCCTCGAGGTGTTTGCTCCAGCATGTAGCCCAAGAATAGCGGAGAAGATATAGTGGAGGAAAGAGGGAGTCTCCAAGGAGAAGGAGTACACAGGCTGCAAAAGCAGGGGGGAAGTAAGATTCCTCTGGCTATCAAAAAGTGACTGACTATAGGAGAACAAACCAGAAGCAGAAGAGATAGAAAATGAAGAAGAATATCAATGTGGGATATCCACGAAGAACATAAAAATGACAATGAATAACCATATGCTGACAGGGAAGAAAAGTAAACGGGGAATCACAAGCCGGGGAGGGGACGGGAAGTGAGAGACTGAAGGAAACAACAGAAAAATCCAGGAAAGAGAAAGCAACATTGAAGTCACAACATTTTATTTATTTCAGATTTATGAGTTTCTATATTCATTCATTGAAGGCGAGATTCCTTTTGAACCATCAATCATTTTTGCAAAATGTGACAAATAGTTTTTCATCTAGACTCCGTTTTTCCATTTCCTTTTTCTTTGCCTTTTCAAAGACAGACAGATCACTTCACTAAGCTATCTATCACTAGCACTGTACGGCAAGGCAGCAATTTTTGGTGCACAGGAAAACACGCACACTCTTCCTCAACGATGCAGTTGGTCTGCTGACTCCACCAATATCTGCAGCTCTATACAAGTATCATTTTCACACACACTTTTTGAGGCTGTGAAACATGACTCTTGCTCTTTCGTCTGCATATGACACACATACTTAACCTTTGAGTCCATGAGTGTCTAAAAGACAGAGAGTGTAAGGATAGAGATCACAGGAACTTTACTCCAGTCCTCATCACCCACAACAATGGTGCAATGGTTTCTGGAAGTTACAAGTAAACTACCAGGTAGGCTCTCTGCAGACCCTGAACACTGATAAGTTTCTCAACCAACTGCAGGAGTAGTCTGGAGCTCTAATAAAGGAAGGAAGATATCTGCTAGACGGAGGTGTATAATCAGAAGAAGAAAGTAAGTTATTCGTTTGGAAATTGTTGAGTTAAAACTGGTCTAGTTCCTACCCATTCAGCCTACAAAATTAATAGAGGGAGGGCCTGAAAGACTTTGCCCTGCCAGGGTAAAACGATAGGGTTTCAGTGATACTAAGGGCATTGGGCCAACCTGTAGTTATAGTGAATAATGTGTTTAGGGAAAATGAGGAATATTCTAATTAAACTGGAAGTCCATAGAGTTAAATCTGTCAGCAATTTAGACACCATCTCTCTGTAATATTGCCTTAGAAGGCTCAGCTAGAAGGACTTCCATGCCATCTATGTTCTAGAAGATATGATGCACATGACAAAGAGATGTTTTTGCAAGCAAGTTGTTATCAGTTTACATAATGTCCCCTGCAATCTATTAGGACAAAATTTGACCCCTAAAAATACACAGTTTCTAGTACGATGCAAGTGTCTTCTCATGACAGAAGTTTACCCATTCATGAACGGGGATGAATAGTTGATGTTGTCATCTTGAAAAATTTCCATATTAGATGAAGTATGTCTCTTACTTTTTAAGATGGAAGTCGTATTTCAGGGCATTTTGTGTTTTCCTAAGGAGGTACCTGTGGCTATGACTGCAGTGCAAAAAATAACTCCATTAAATAAAGCATATGATCCTGGTGGGTCCTTTTCTGCAATTCAGCAGAACATCCTGAACTGCCAGTTTCTTTGTGGACAAACCAGCCATTATGGAAGAACTAGAATAAAGAACCTGGCCCTAATACAGAGATATGAGATCCTTCATGCCTAGAGGTAGGTTCATAATCTTTTTACAGACAGCATGACAAGGTAGATGAGCTTAAGCGTTTCATCTGTCTGAGGCTATGAAATAGTTTTGACACGGCCTTCCTTCAGTATAAACTTTATTTTGGTATAAGAGGGAGTGCAGGAAAAGCATACGTTAGACCTTCACGGGAAAGCTCAAATGCATGTGTACACTTGCTTAGATTTTTGCACAAGTGTGTGATGTTCCTTCAAAAAAACCAGTAAGACAGAGGGAAGGAAGGGAGACTGCCTTTCTTCTGGGGAACTACTGAGAAGGACCTACTTTCCAGAGACTGCAGTGCCTGTCGAGAGAAAAGGGAGTCACACAGCTCAGACTGGGGATGCTGCAGCTCACATAGAGACTGCCCAGAGCCAGGAGCAAACACCCAGACCTCAGAGACACAGCTGGGAGGCAAATTCCTCAGTATCAGAGGAGTCAGTGCAGCATTTGCTGCTATTTAGAGCCCTTAAACTGCCTGGAAGCAAAAACGTTTTGAACAGACACAGTGGGTTGCAGATTTTTTAAATGAACAAAAACGCTGTATACTTTCTTTTCATTCCATCTTATCTAGCTACTCTGGGTTTTCTGGATTTAAGAAGCTACTTATTCTAACTTTGACTCAAATAAAATCTGGCTTGAGTTCAAAAGCTTTTCATCTTCTTCAGGGAGCTTATTATACGAGAAACATCTATGCACATCTACCTCAAAGGTCTGACTCAAGGCTTTATTCAAAGTGTAAATGAGGAAACCAGGAACAAGGCTTCATCTGGAGAAGACCTTGTTTTGCCACGAAGATTCACATTTAGGATCTCCCAAAAATTAACTCTGCCACTTTGTGACCTTGCCAGAGCACACTGCTACATAAGCATGCGTAAGGACACATACATATTCTTGGAGGACAAGAAAGCTAGAAATTAACCTCCGTGCAATCCAGAAATTCCTGGGAGACTTGCTGACCTGAGGCAGAGCAGTGCAGAATACAGTGAAACTGCCCAGTGCAATTCGGTCCCATCCCATGGCTTCCCAAGAAATGACGACAGTTTCCAACAGCTGTGTATGGAAAGAGGGCTCAAGCCTGACTAATTGGCTGCCCTTGAAAAGAGCAGATACTGGCTCTAAGAGACAAGAAATGACAGCAGCTGGAACAGGAAGAGGTCTTCTCTGTGATTCACAGCATACTAGGCCTGACTAGGTTGATGGTTACTGATGAGATGTTGCCTCACAGAGCTTATCCAAGTGACCTAATGTATAGGGACCCAGTATGGAGGATTTCAAGGAAACCTCTATGACTTCCCATGTTTAGCAAAAGGAAAAAGAAAATCAAGTCTAGATGGTGTCTGAATGATATGCTGTAACTGAGGAGAAACTGTAGGTATGAACTTCTGTGGGAAATACAGAGACAACTTAAACGCAGAGGTAGAACACCATGTGCAGTACCAGCGTCATAACACACAAGTTTTTTGGAAACAGAGTGAAGTCCAGTACCTTTCTTCCAAATTAAATTACGCAGGAGGAAAGGATGACTTGGAAGCTGATTTTGACTGAATTCACTTGCCAACTCATGGCATATGTCATGTACCTTGGTGATGAAGACTTCTTTTCCCTTTCCTCTGGAGTTCCCTGAAGAGACTCCAGTACGAGTGAGGATGACTCCGAAATGAAGACCATACACTCAGGAATCACTCACATGAGAGGAAACAACCAAAGCCCAGACTTCTGAAGTGCAAGGGTCTGTAATTACCAAAACAAAAACTGAAGAGCGATTTCTTTTCCTTTAGAGACAGATGATAACACAGGTCATGCTACACCTAGGTCACTAGTTATATTAAAAATCTTGGTGCTCTCCTGTACAACAGATGTGTGCTTTCATCAAAGTTTTCCACTTTCATCCCCTGTGTTGTAAAAAAGACAACAAAAAAAGCTTAAACCGACAGAGAAAGCAACATCTTGCTTTCTTAAAAACACAGGCTTCCATGAGCAGTCAAGCAGCTATTTCCAATCCCAGATCTCCATTTCCCTAGGTTTCCCTAGCATCTTTTATTCCAGAACTGTGTGCTCTAAATTGTATTTGCTGCAATTACGAGATTGTCACTGGAGCAAATCAGGATGCCCTGGTCTTTAAAATGTATTTACCCAAGTGATAATTGACGAGCGTTGGCTTGTAAATGTTTACTGCTGCTTCATGCATTACTCCTCCCTTGTTAAACTGCTGTAAAAAGATTGCATATAATTTAAAACTTGATGGATGTATACGTACAAGAGCAAGAGGCATAAGAAATTGTTACATTACTGCTAAAATGATTGAGACCATGTGATTACAGAAAGCTCCATAAAATCCTGAAAAAGCCTTTGATTCAGTAGAGTGGAATAATATCCTAACAAGGTCCCAACATCACGTTGTTCAACTGGACACAAGTTTCATTACTGAATAAAAAGACACAGAGGAAAGGGTAATATTTTCACTTTGTTCAAAACACCAACTAAGCCTATTCCTTTCTTTTCTGCACTGCATATACAGCAGTTATCAAATCTAAAATAACAACTTCTATTTTTCTTACTCAGCTGTATTAGTAAAACTGTCATGAAACTTTAAAGTTTCATGAATTTAATGGTTTTGGGACACCACAATATCAAACAATGTCTGGAAATTTTGCAATAAAAATTTAAGAAAATGTTATTTTTTTTAAAATAAGCCAGAATAAAGTTATTTAGCAATATAATTCAGCTACATTATCTTTATTTTAATCCATTATTCAAAAATTTGAAGCAGCACCATTACTACTTTGCTAGACTGGATGACTACAATCAAAATGAATTTTCTGTCTCAACTCATCTTTTTATTCCAGACATTTCTAATTAGGCTGTTTCTCAGGAATAGAAATGAGTGAAGAATGCAAACTAAAATATATTTTCTCTCGCATCAAAGAAAAAAAACCGTACGTGCATGGTCTCAATAAACCCAATATGCTGGGCAAGGCAGCAATCCCAAGCACATAGGTCCATTACCATTCCAGACAGTTCAGAGTTACTATTGCTCAGATGGGGGTTCGTAGACTTTGCATTAAAAAGTTGCTTCAGTATGCAAGAACAGCCTTGTTCTGAAAATCCGGTGAAAATACTCTGCTGGCATGAAGTAAGATAACAAACTGAGCAGTTTCTCCTCAGTATTCGTTCCCAAAGGAGCAGCCTAACACTCAGTTCAGGCATACATAGATCA
>NW_009209720.1:0-11549 GCF_000690835.1 Fulmarus glacialis
GGGAGCGCTCATCCATAGGAAGTGAGAAGCTGTTGCACGCTTGGGGACCCAGCAAGAGTAGAGTGAGAGAAGACGGAGGGGAAGGACATGGTGTTTCCTCTATGGGGCAGCTCTTGCTTGGTGTATAGGATGGTGGGTGCTGAGAAGGAAGCTGTGGTTTCCCTTGGCACTAGCCCGGAGTGGTCAGCTTGTTCTGTTAAGGAGACTGATGCTGAAACCTGGTCTGTTCTGGGCACTTGCATGGGAGGCTCTTGGTCGCACTGCAGAGACTTTTAAGTCTCTGCTTTAAAATTGGGCGCTACAGAAGATCATACAAGGCTGAAAAAAAATAGCTTCAGGCTGTCTGGTGTTCATGAAAATACCGTATCTTCTCCATTCTTTTCATTGAGATCAAAAATAAAGAAGTCTGAACTGGAGTCAATTTGAGGCCTTATGGCATTGCTTGGAGCGTTGTTGTTTGTGCTGTTCATCTCATTGTGTTTTATTTCTCCTCTAACAGTTAGAAGTGGAGGTAATGCTGTTTCTGGAGTAGAGAGCAAAAAAAAAAAAGAATGCTTGAAGTATATGCAATATAGTAGCTTTTCATCAATTCTCTTTGCATGCTTTGCAATAATTAGCATGGCAGCTAGTGGGTTGTCTAGTTTAATGAGTATTGGTTCATTAGGACAGCAGGTGTTTCTTGTTTTTGTTGTATTGTATAGCAACTCCTGGGAAAATGAAAAGAGAATGCAGAGTTAAAACCATTGGTCTGCCTACTCTGGTGGAGCTAGAGCTGCAGAGAAACACACTGGCTTTTAATCAGACTGGATCTTTTTCTTTCTTTCTTTTTTTGTTTTTCTTGAAAACTTTTTGGGGAATAGACTTTGGTCATTTTTGTGAAGGAAATCCTAGTGGGGGGCTGCGTGCCACTAACATGTGCCTGTCCAGCACAGTAAACACTGCTACCAGCTGTTTAGTGAACAGAGCATAGAAGAGAAATGGGAAGGACCTCTTCTGTGGCTTAGTCTGGGTGGCTCTGGCAGGGTATGTGGTGTTAAAATTCCCTGCAGTGCTCTTCAGGATTGCTCTGTAGGCCTTGACGGTACATGTTGATGGAGCATCTCTGTCTTCACTGCACTGTTAACTGGAGTTGTAACTTAGAGTTTCTTCCTTAACTTCACTCATATCGCAGTGTAGAAACTTCTAGCTTGAAATAAATGACTTTCAACTCCATCCAGTAGGCATACCTAGGGTGGTATGTGGAACCTCAGGTGACTGGTGGTAAAGCCATAATGACTGGTATCAAAGTCTTCCTTGGTGTGTTTTTTTTTGCCTGGGAGCAGTAACTCAGGTATAACTGCAAAAGGTGCCTGTGCAGGCAGGGAGTGCCAGACCCCTTATCTGGGGGTGCTGGTGGAGGTAAATTCCTTCTAGGAAGAGGGATAGGGTGGAAGGAAGTGTGCCGCAAAGAAATGAAAGTGTGTGTTCATTTTACTACATCCCTTGGTATTTCCCTAAATTCAGCCCATCCTAAACAAAGGCATCTGTTCTGTTGTTGTGCTTGCAGCAGACAATCTGTGTGCTGACTGGGCCAAACTCTTCCATTTAGAGAGACCAAAGTTGGGAGTATCTCTGTTACAGCAATAATACATTATGCATTTTTGGAAAAGGGATCCTGTGCAGCAATTTACGTCAGCTCTTGCTAACCTTTCTGATGCCATTTATTTCATTGCTGTTGCTACAGCAGAATTGTTAGTCTCGAGGGAGATTTGTTGGAAGTACAGGGTTTTGGAAGCAGTTGAGCAGTCGTGACTCTCTACAGGGCTGGCGCGTCCGCAGTGGCCAGCTCCTGGTATTGAACGTAGGATCTCTGGCCAGGGCTTGTTGGAAACATCGAGCTCTGTGATCATGCTCTGCAAACTTGAGCTGAGCAAGTATTACATGAGCCTGTGCTAATGCTTTACCTTCTGTGGGGTTTTGATTGGTACTAATTTAAGTGCATCCAATTCAGCTGTGTGTAGCCTCTGAGGAGTTTTGTTGGACAGAATGCAGGCTGTGGGAGCTGTGAAATACCTGCTTGCAGCAGGTGCCCTTCTCTTCTCCGCTGCTGCAGATACAATCTCACTTGCCTTTTTGTGCTGGCTGGCTGACCTTGAATGCGTAGGAAGCACCAAGTCCATCAAATGATTCCCCTGGACCATGGTTCCTGAGTGTGTGTCAAGCTCATGCTGTGGACAAGTCTACCAGTGTCCAGAGAGCTCCACTGGATTTGGCCCTTTGCTTTTAGAAGACCACTCTGGAGATTTCAGAGTCTGGGAGTGGGGCATGGGCATGTTCTGGGGAAACCATTGCTGTACTGCATTGACATCATGGAGACATTATTGATCCCACACAGAAAGAATGTTAGATAAAGCTGCAATCAGACCAGAAATATATAAATGTGGCATGAAAGCTCAGATAAAAACACAGCTTGTTCCTCCCTCTTGGGCCTCCCTTTCCCTTCCCCTGCTCTGTGTTGTCTTGTAGTGCTACATATTTTCAATAGAGCTGTTGGCTTTTCTAATGTTTACTAACTTCTCTTGATTGTGTTGTAAACAGTCTCCATCTCCCTCATTAATGTCACTACAGTGGGTACCTGACCTGAATGCGCATCAGGCAATTAGAGCGCTCTCTCAGAGCACCAGAGATTTTTCTAGAGAAAGCAACTTTCTCCTGTTCTGATGGGAAAACTGAGATGGAAGAATTGTTGGCCTTCTGACATGGAAGGCAGTGAGAGAGGGCATAACTCAGCATGGGGGTTAAGGCAGAATAAACTGGTGTTTGCAAAGCAAATTGGGAAGAAAGTCCACCATTGGGATGGACCTCCCTCTGGAGTGGTTCCTGTTCGTTTTGTATGTATCCAAGGGATCACACCACCATGAAATATTCTGATTGTTTTCCAGGTGCTATACTTGTAAAGTAAACTTTCAAAACTTTGTAAGACTGGACTTTATATAATGCTAAAAGCAGTGTTGCCTTTTGTTCATTCAAAAGGAAAAAAAAGTTATGTATTGCTTTCTTTTAAGATGCAATTAAATACCACCTCTTAGGAATATTTTGTACCTGCCTCAGAGATGGAAATGAGCACCACCAGCAGTGCTAGTTTTGATGTTTATTAGGAATTTTACTGGATACTCAAGTGAATAAGCCTTCTGGTGACAGCTACTGGCTCCGTATTAACTTGGGCTGGATTTGAGCAGCAGTGTGGTGACAAAGAGCTTTATGCATTGCTACGAATCCTCTGAGCCTGAGGGTTGGAGAGTTGTTGGCTCACAGGAGAATGGCAGAGGAAGACTGCAATTAGCTTGTTCTGTGGGACTGGGGAGGGGCTCAGATGAAGGGATCCTTTTAAACTTGCTAAAGATACCTCTGAACTACAGCGGTAGCAGCTATTGCAGACCCTGGAAATAGCTGAAGTGGTGGCAGAGTTCAGGAGAGGGAGCACACCTCACCCGAGCAGCCCGGCTGCTGCTGCCGCGCTGCGAGCGGCCCAGAGGCTGCTCCGCAGTTGGTCTGGCTGTGTGCATCCCCATGAGCAGCGCTTCGCCACGCGCTGAGCAGCCAGGCTGAGCGGGTGGCAGTGCGAGCAGGGAGTGCGCAGGACTGGCTTGGGTGCTGATGCCTAGGGTAGCTCTTGATGGATGGATGGGAAGTAACTGCTTGTACATCTTTGCCTTATAAAAATACTTGGAGTTGGTGCAGATGAAATCTGTTATGTAAGCAGGACCTACACAGAAAATACAATGTTTATGTGATTTTTAACCTGTTTGAGCTTGCAGGCTATTTTACCTGCTGTTTGTATCTGACTTCCTGGCAGATTTCCCCTGTCTCCCTATTCTGATGTTCCAGATTGCCACAGCTGTCCTCCTCTTGTCTCCAGGTAAGGATTTGCCTGCTGAAGACGCCAGTGTTGCGGATGCTGTGACTGAAGGTGGTCTGTCCTGGGTGGGCAGGTCTGCGAAGTAGGGGCTAGTTGGCATCATGGTGAAAATGTGGTGTCTTGCACTACCAGAAAGCTGGAAATGACCCTTTTTTTGTCTCTTTACTCCATAGATCAACCTTGAAATTACTTGATTATTACATTTGAGAATGCTGTTTTAAAGGTTTCTAAAAGATTACAATTTTTCTTTTGTAGGCCTATGTAGTCAGTCTCCATTAGGCAGAAGGATGTGAAAAACGGGACAAACATTTCTAAAATAGCTGTGCTGCATAATAGGTGGCCTCAGCAAAAATTATATGATAGCTTAGCATGCAGTATTAGTTTTGCTGACATCTGTTTTGGGACATTTTGAACAACTCACTCGTAGTTTCAGCATTTGTGAGTAATGTGGTCATCCCAAAGCAGAGCCAAGCAGAACATTTAGTCTGCACTGCAGCAGGGAGAGGGGACCCTTCCTGGTCAGGCCTTGGACAGGGAATCGGTGTCTGGCTTTGTTGCAGGTTTCCCCATGACCTTGGGCATCCTTTTTGATTCTTCTGTGTTTCACCTTGTGGGATGCGGGGAGAGAAGCGCTCTTTTCCTTGTCTCTTTGGTCTCTGATGTTAAATGGGTAGAGGATGTGCCTAGTACCTGTACAGTGCCTAGCACAGCATGATCTTCATCTTACTTCTGACCTCTAGGTGCTGCTGCAATACAAACAATTATTGTCTTCCGGGTGTTAATTTGACTTGTATGTGCACATATAAATCAAGTTGAGATGATACACTGTTGGTTGTTTTTTTTTCCATGTGTGCTGACTTGCACTTCACTTACTCAAGTTATGCCAGACCTCCTGCTTGTTGTGCCTTGTGCTTCTGGGGTGAGAGCTGTCCCTCTAGATTCTTTATCCTGAAATACTTTGCATTGTATGAGGCATTTGTGCCAAGCAGACTAGGAAGAGAACTTTGTGTATTGGCCACATGTTCATGGGTTTATACAGTGTTTGCTACTGTGTCAGCTAAAGTCAAATAAGCTTATGTGACTCATGTGTGGGTGGCCTGAGGACACCCCTTGAAGCCAGTTCCCCGCAAGATGAACATTAACACTCTATTTGGTCACCCCAGGGCCTAGCTAAATGGAGAGCTGGGTCTGGAAGTGAGGCAGCCTTTGACCCTTCCCAGCTGGGATGTTTTCTGTGAAGCAAGAGTGAGCCCTGCTACCTGGTGCTCCATGACTAGCTACCGAGGTGCCTTTCGCTAGCTGTTGCATTAGTCATCAGATGCATCCCTCCTGGGAAAGTGGAGGGATGGCAGCAAGAGAGACACTGTCTGGAAAGGCTTCCTATAACCAGAAGGTTGATGGGGGCCTGGCTGGGGCAGTCTTAAGGACAGAGAAAGTCCTTGGGGTTTGTTGTGGTAACAAGGACCTCTTACCACTAGATTGCAGTTGGATCATGGCGACCAGGTGTTGCAATTTAGTTACCTCCATGGGTGGTGGGTCCTATTCTGGCTCCTGCTGGATCCAGGTCTTGTCAGAACTTTGGCTGGTGTCTGCAGCAGGACTTGTTTATGCCACATGAAAATCTTGTGTGTAATTAATTTCTGGTTTTGTGGTAGATGTAACTAGTGAGGGATCTGCTGCCTTTTATTTTCAAAGTTAGTTAGGGGAGCAGTGCCTGTTACACCAAAGGATGACAACTCTTTATGAAGTCTGAGAAATTGATTTGTTATAGAAGAGTGATTTTAAAATTCCTTTGTGGCCATTCCTCTCTTCAGCCAAATGCAGCTGAGCCATGACCGCTCTAGTGACGATAGCAGAGACTTGGGAGGTGATGGGAGCCTAGAAATACCTGGGTAAAGGAGACAGGAGCGGGCTGCTCCGTTGGCATTCCCTTCCTCCAGTTCAGTGATGAATGTCCCAGACATTGGTGCCTTTCCTTGGCGCGTGCCTTGAGGATGACCAAAATCACAGCCAGCAGCAGGAAGGCTTAAAATTGGCTATGTTGATGGAAGGCTGGAGAATCCGTCTCTTTTCCCACTAATAGAAGCCTGCAGGCTTGGAAGGAAACATCTGCAGTACACTGTGCAGATAGGGAGGGATTTTTTTAATGGACTGGGGCTAATAGAATGGCTTTTTTTTTTTAAATGAAGCTCATCAGGATGGAGGATCCTGCCTGGATTCAAACCAGTAAGAGTGTGTGTGTATGTTCCCATTAGAGCAAGAGGTCTCCAGCCCTGAAGGCTGGACTGCCCTGAGGAGTGACGTTCCTGCTCCTGGTTCCCTGCACCAAGCTGGTTGCTGTGCTTGAGACGTTGCTGGTGCTTTCAGCTGGAGGTGCATCTGAAGCTTGAGTGAGGACAGAGGAAAGGCAGTGGGGAGATGGCAGTCCTGGGGCAGGGCAGACCTGGCAGGTCTGCAGGACCACCCTGCTGCCACCTGCCCAGCCCTCCTCATCCTGCCCCGAGGTGGATCTGGGGTGACCCTGGCTTGTGTCCTGGGTCCCCTGCACAACCGGTGACTTCCTAGCTTGTCCTATGGCTTCCTGCATCCCTGCTGTTTTAAAGTGTCCCCAGGGCGCAACTTTGTTACTGTACCAAAACCAGGTGCAGTTCGTGCTCATTGTAGAGCAAGTACTGATATGTCATGAGCCTCATCTCCCTGTACTCTTGTGTTCCAGCTCTGCTTTCTACTCTGGGCTGCCTTGTCTCCTCTCCAATGGATCAAGTCTTCTGTCACTAGAGAATATAGACTGTATTTTTTGTGCTGGTGTGGTTGCTTTTTTTGCTGTCTTGTGTTTTTGCATTTTAGGTGATGTCCAAACTTGCATTCAGCCTTGCTTGAAGAACAGGTTTGAATTTTGTCAGGTCTTATGTTGCAAGAAGTCACCAGCAGCAAGTTTCCTGAAGTGGAGGGATGCATCTTGTTTAACTCTTGATGCTGTTCTGCTTTAAGAGCAATTTTATTTCCAAATTGCTGCTTAAGTGTACCTAACTTCCCCCTCTCTCCCAGTCCTGCTCTGTGTATCGCTTTGATCAGCCAGCCCAGCTTCCAGAATTCAAAGCCATTTCACTGTTATAAAAAACATGCCAACAAAAGCCATGAAACAAAAATTCATCCTTCGTCTGGGCATACAGGCTGTATAGCCTGACCACAAAGTGAGGCTGTTGAATTCTGGGCCTGGGCTATTTATATTGTCAGTGGGAAAGCTTTCCATTGACTGAGCTGCTCCCTCCCTAAAGATACTTTTAACTAAATGTTATTTGACAGATCTGACTTTCTAACTGTCTTAGATTTAACTGGTATAAATGGGATACTTTTTTCCCCACTGAAAGCTGAAGAAAGTAGGAGTAATCTTGTTGGAAGGCTACTTGTATTCAAAGTCATGGCTATCAGTTGTTTAATGCAGTAAGCTGATAGTGTTAAAAACCCCCACAACCAGAAAGGTAAGAGTCCTGCCAGTGCTTGGTGAGGAGAGGGGGAAAGGGACACCAGCTGCCTGTGGCTTGGAGCAGCAGCTCTCTAAACAATGCCCAGCAATGTTATGCAACTGCCTAGGGAAGGAAGTGAAAATTTATCATTACAATGCAGTTTCAAGGCAATATTAGATGAGCAATTTGCAGCACAACCCTGTACTTAACTAACTTAACTAACTTCTCCCGGGATAAAATGACAGGGCTGGTAAGGGCAATAGCTGTGGCCCCTGCTCCCACCAGGAGTGGAGTAAACACAGGCTCTTTTTAGAACTGAATCTGAGGCATTGGGCTGAGAGCCCTCAGAGTGGGCAGCCAAACCCTAAACCAGTGTAATGGCCTGATCCTGCAAGTGTCTGACTGATCCCTGGTCCATGGAAGCCTGGGAAAGGGGGAGCAAGCACGTGCTGAAGCATCTCATTGATACCTGATTGCTCTTCCTTTTTTCAGTCGAAGCAATAAAATGACTCCTCTGCAAGACCCTAGACATTGGAGCAGCAACACGAACCCTGAATGAATTACTTGGAAGGCAGTGCTACTATTTGATCACTACAATCAGGGTAGAAATAAATAGCTTAAAAGTCTTCTGCTATTCCCAGTTTTCTTTCAGCAAGAGGATTTTGCCCAAGGATGACAGGGACTGGAACCACAGGCCTTTCTTTTTTGACTCTGAGATTAGAAATGATATATCTAAAGAAGCTTCATCATCTTCTGTGAGTCAGTAGCTCTGTGCAGCTGCTAAACCTGAAGGAATTTTGAATGAAGAATATTGGATTGTCTTGTCTCCCCTCATGCTTTTCTGTTACCCTTTGCATTTATACCCTCTGGAGCAGCCAGAGGGGCTCTTCTTTGGGAATTGGGGGCTAATGCATCTTTCTTCCAGATGCTGCAGGAGAAAGATTAAGAAAATGGGTTTAAAATGGGGAAAACACCTATGTTATAACTCGGTGTAGAAGCCATTTCACGTTGAGCCCTGGCTCCACCTGAGAGCAGATGTTTTGTCTTGGAAGCTGCTTTTAAAAATGTATGGATAAAACTTAGTGTCGTCAGTTGATATATGCAGTTGATATATGCTCTCTGAGCTGCAGAAAATGATGGCTGCGTTATGCTCTTTGAACACACGCCGTGCAAAAGGGCTCCTTTCCTGCCCTGGGGATCCAGCTCCATTTCCCTCCCATGCTCTAGCTGCCGGCGAGCAGACCGAGATGGCTCCTGCGAAAGCAAAGCGCTGCCCCTCTGACCCCCTTTCCTGGATGCTGCGCAGAGCTTGCTGTGGACAAGGGTCTGGCTGCCGATCCATGATGAGACCTGGGGCAAGTTATTTGGTGTGCAGTCTCGCTCCTGCTTGCTTGCCCCATCTAGCCTGTGGAGGAGTGACTTCTGCTAGAGGATTGCAGCAGACTCAGCACAGGGAGACCAGCTTTGCCATGGGGCTTGCAAGTGTTGTGGTGACACAAATAATTAATAGTTGTGTTGAGTTCCCGAGGGGAAGCTCCAGCGCACCGCTGGGACAGGCAAGTGGTCCATGTGTGTGCAGTGGCGTTTCTCCATGCCTTGATTAAAAAGCTGCACAGCTCAGCATATTTACAGGTAGAATGGAGGGGTTTGCTGTACCAAATGGCTTTGCCAGGTTATAAGTTTCCATGACTTTTTTGACGCTCCTGCAATTTTGCAGACCACTGGGCTATATTTGCTTTTCGGTGGGTATCACAGCAGGTGCCTTTTCTGAACATTCGCCCCATACAGCACAGTAGGGCTTGGCTGGTGGTACCTCCCTGGTGTAAATTGCTATGATTTCCTGTGCTCTGGCTTGGAGCAGCTTGAGTGCAAATTAGCTGTGGGGCAAGTTTCTCCTGCGATCCACACTGCAGAGTTGAGGTTGTCCTTTGTGCACTCCATCTTGCGGAGTATCCATTCATGCCCGAGGAGAGCTGGAAAGTGTCAATTAATATTCATCTCTCTGGGGCTACTTGTTAATTACTGTTACTCATGGTTTGTGTTACGGTACTGCCTAGTGTTCCATGGTGCTGCGCCAGACTGAGTGGATCCTGGAAGGGTTATATCCGTTCCAGGGTTTCAAAGTGCTTGGTAAACATCAGTATTTTATTGCAGCCTTTCTGGGAAATATTGTTCCTGTTTTGAAGGGTGAGAAATTGTATAGTCTTCAGAGTGAAAGAGAATATAGGTGGCAAAGCTGGGAGCTGAATGTCCTGACTCCCACTCCTTCCCTTCAGCACTTCCTTACCCACGTCACAGTGAAATTAATTGTGAATTGAAGAGGAGACCTTGGCTTTGGCTTTTACTGAACTGTGCAGGGCAGCGCAGCACTTGCATTGCACAATATTACAATGGTTCTGCTGTTCTGCTTAATATGGGAGGGAGCAAAAGGTTGTTTAGAAGGAAGTTACCAGCTGGTGAATTAAATACCAGGCTCTGCCCATTTACAAGGTGTGCCTTGCAAATGTGGTGGGAACACTGCAAACCACAGACCCTGGGAGACGAAAAGGAGCAGCCTGGGTGGCCATGGGGTCTGGTCACCATGAAGAGCCCAGCTCCAGCTATTGGCTTGAAGAAAGAAGGAGAACAGCCCCAAGTTTTTAGAGTGCTCAAGCACTTGTGACTCTACATAGTTAGCTGTCTCTCAGGCTTTAAGAAGAGCGCAGTTAATTTAAAAAGGGAGAGAGGGGCACAGAGAAAAATGTTCCCTGTCAGAAAATCGCCTGCAAGTTAAATCACATAAGAACTGAGTGGAGTTCCTGGGTGCCCTGCCTTGAGGGGTGGTTGTTTTTGGGGTATGGTGAAAGGTGGAGAGACTAAAACACACATCTCAATTCTTACAGTTGGGTGGGAAGCTTTGGGGATGGGCAGTAGCTGCCAGTGCTTTGAGGAGAGTCCTGTTGTTACTGTACTGCAGCTATGCTCTTGTGAAGTTACCGTATCACAGCTGATACTGCATCAGAAAACAGCCCCTTTTTTAGCAACTGTCTGCAGAGATTTGTATTGAGAAAATGGCATTGGGGATTGTATCTTGCTGCAAAACACAGAGGCCATCAGATCTGACTTTACTGGCCAAGCTTTTTGCAGCATGAAGGCAGGAATGTAAACCACCGGTGACTAAAAAAATGAAAATATCTAGCATCTTAAGCAATGTGTGTTTCTCTTTCCTTTCTGATAAATAAGCCCTTCTGATTTTAGTGAGGAGTAGCTTGCTTGGGAAACCAACATCTCATGGCGAGTGAACAGGGACTTACATACATAAACGCAGATGAGTGTCCTGGAATTGTGAGACTCCACGTGTGCCTTGAGCCATTCCTGGCCTCTGAGTTCAGCCGAGTGTCTGAGCTTCTGCACGGGTCTAAATAATAAAACATACGAGTTCACTGTGATGCGCCTGGAATTTTAAGGCTGCAGCCCTTGGCCAGCTCTTGTATCAATTGCTTCCATCAGGGCTGTAATCCAGGAAACTGCAAGCATGAATTAGTTGGTTGATTGGAGTCTGTGGTTTGGTGCTTTCCTGGGTAAAGCCACTGGAGAAAGGGAGGCTGTCGTGTTATCTGTATTCATCCCTTTCATGTGCGCCGCTGGGAGTGCAAACAGCAAAAGTGTGCCAGCAGATACCACAGGCTCTGTGAGGAGATCGTGTTTGACAGGGAGCTTTGACAGTGTGTTCAGGTGTCTAAGGAGTTAACAATGAAACGGTTGAAAATACCCACTTTTTTTCTCTGCTGTTCTGGAAGAAAATGAAAACTTGCTCTGCAAAACGTACATTTCCTTCAATAAAGCCATTCTTTGGCATCGGTGTTTTTAGCAGAAAGTTGTCATCAGTGATACCATTGAGTGAGCATTTTGCAGAGAGTTGTGTGAGAGATCAGCAGCGGAAAAAGAAAGCCTGTGAAAGCTGCATGGGCGTCTGAGACCCTGGCCTCCAACAGAGGTGTCCTGCCATGCCATATGTCTGCAGGAAGGAACGCCAGGGCCGCATGCTGTGGCTCTGTCCTGCTGCGTGGCTAATGTCCTCTGTTACGTGTGACCGGACTGGTCCTGGCCCCGGCATCCAGGACTCTCCCTGTCCCTGTTTTAAAGCCAAATACGCTGTGACATGAGGAATGAGCAGAGAAAGCTTTGTGTGACCTACTTTTGCC
>NW_009209720.1:11580-18402 GCF_000690835.1 Fulmarus glacialis
CCCCCCCCAACAAAATTACATTCTCCTGTGGTGGAAATCTCTCTTTCTGAAGGACCCTGGGTGAGGGTCTGATCAGTGTGATTTCAGGGAGTGCTTTAAGGTTTGCTGAAGCAGGGTCAGACTCCAGCTGTGCTCAGTGAAGCTCCAAGCCCATGTGCAGAGGGCAGAGCTCACCTGCCCAGGGCCAGGGAGGCTGTGCTAACAGTAGCCTTAGGAAGGGAAGGAAGGAGATGCTTTACAGACCTGGCTCCAAAGGAGAACTGAGTCATTTGTCAAGGCTGATGGTTCTCTTTCAGAGCTGGTTGCCTGAGGCTATCGTGGCACACAGACAGGAGACGTAAAAATATATCTGTCTATATACACACACAGAGGAGAGAAAAGTAACAGCTCAAAACATGTGACTGGAATTAAAATAAAAAAAGAAGAATTCCCAATTAAAGCCATGTGTGTTGGAGGATGTAACTGCTCCTGAAAGGCTCGTAGAGGCTGTTTAACAGCACAAATGCAGCCACTCCATAACGCCCTGGATTAAAACAGGCAGGTTTCTCCAGCACATGAAATCTGTGTGGAAGCAGTGTTGTTCCTGCATGTCAGCAGCTTCCACAGCCCACCGCCCTTACGGGTTAAGGTAAGGAGCTGTCTTGTCACCTGTCTCGTCCTCCCTGTTGCTACTGCCTCGCTCTGTGCATTTCTCCGTGCAGGCTGCTGTTGTACCATGTCTTTCTTTCACTGCTAGATGATGATGTCTCTATGCAGGAACAGAGATTTTTTTCTGAAGACATGCATTATTCAGTAGTCAGGATAAATGAACTCCCTTGATTTGGGCATGTGTGTAACCCTGATGCTATATCCTCCCTTCTTTCATGAGTGTAAGGGAGGAGGGGAGCGGTGAATTCTTTCAGTGCTACAGAGCAGCCTGTGTTCTGTATAAAGCCATTGCAGTACCTCTGAGGTTGCAACAAGGAGCTAACCTAAAATAGGTCTGTGGACAGATCTCCACTATCCATTCCCGCTCGTTCTGTCTCGTGCGTGATGGAAACTGTGTGTTTCCATCAGGCAGGTAATATGTGATATAACATTAAACTTTTGGCTTCATCCTTTCTATGTGCACAGTAAGAAATACTTGCCATGCTGAGGGGGACTGTGCAGCAGCAGGGGAGGTGAGGGTGAGAAAGAAATATGGGTGATGGGGGAAAAAAAAAAGGAATCGGAAGTTAAAGCCGTGATGAACATGGCCTTAGGAAGCTTGATTTGAAAAGGGTGTTCCTTTTCCAAAGGATATTGGGTTCTGCCTCTAACCCAGCAGGCATGGCTATAAGTGCAGTACAGCTGCGTGACTGGTTCCCACTACGTACAGCGAAGGTAGAACGTCCTGGTAAGCTGAGGATCTGCTCCTGCTCTCAGCTGGACTAGAAACCTCACCTGGTGTCCTAGGGCTGGGAGACTGTCTGCTGTGGCATAACAGTAGCTGTTGTGTCAGATTGGAGAGAGAAGTGCCGAGGTTTGGAGGGAGTCTAGGATATTTTGCTGGAGTTGGATGTGCTGCAGGCCTTTACCCTGCTTTGTGAGGAAAACAGGAGGCTTTTTGGCATAGAAAAGCTTAAAAATCTGATGCTTCATCCTTTTAGTCCCCTTACCAAAGGCTCAATTCCAAGAAACATATGAAAGAACATAATTTTGTTTTTTTTTTTTATAATAAGTTTTGCAATTTGCTTAAAAAGCAAATCATTTTATGGACTAACTCATGTTTTTGTGATAGCAATGAGAAAATTATTAGGGAGAGTACCAGCGTTCTTGCTGTATCCAGGAAGACTTTCCAATAAACATGATGTTTATACAAATTCCTCCTACGGAAGAACAGGACCAGAGTCTATTTCACAGATGCAAAGAGGGTAATGCTTTGATCTATGTGGCAAACTCATATAACAATATATGCTTGCCTGTTATTTACACATGTGATTGAATTACACTAATACCACAGGGTTGGAGCAAAACCTGATATGGTGCTGTGTTGGGCAGGAGCGGGGACTTGCCTCCATGCACTTGATTTGTACAGACGTTCAGTGCAGCGGTGCCAAGTGTTTCCAGGGTAGATGTTATCCATGGAGCTATACTAGAACAGAAGTGCTAAAAATTCAGGAAAATGCGGTGGAGGACTAAACCACACGATCCTGTGGAAGAAGTGAAACCAGCTTGTAGGATGCTGGAGCTCCAGGGTTCCCTGCAGAGGCAGCAGACACCTGCCACAGACTGTGCCGCACAGTGCTAGACGGTGGGTCTGTTCTCCTTGGATTAGAAAAGCAGAGTGTAATTCTCACCTTGCAAGGCAAGCTGCATTGCTGTGAGGTGATGGCCTGGCCTTCTGGGAATCCTGCCACACTCTGATTTATGGGCTTGCAGATTAGTCTGGTGGCATGCATAGATTTTTCCATAATGCCGTGAAGAACCCAAAAGCACTTCTGCTGCTGTTTTGCTGAGTCTGGGTTTGCACAGAAGGAGCTGCAGAAACTGTGTCTAGAGATGCTGGCAAGGGCTGCAGAGGACCCCTGGCTGATATCTGAGCTCTTGGGAAGCCTCTGTTTCCTGTTTTTTTTTCAGACAAATGTGGAATATTATCTTTACAAAATCCAGAGGGGTGCCCTGTGGCTGTGCAACAGCCAGGGAGAACAGCAGTGTCCTGCACCTGAGCTCTCACACTGTTTGCCAAGGCAGCCTTTTAAATGCATGTGTGCGTCTGGGCTGATTTCCGATTTTTAGCACCCCTGAAATTTTCAGGGGGAGCATGACAATGCTTTTAACAGCCCTCGGAATGTGAGACAGCTGCAGAAAAACAACATAGAATTGGTGTCATCTGCTCTGCTACAGCTTTGCCAAGGAAAATCTGTCCTAGTGTCTGGCGTTGCTTCCAGCCTGGATGCGAGGTCTGCCCACCTGCTCTTTGCGACCTGGGAGAACCGCCATGTCTCTTTTACTTTGCGGCTTTCTCTGATTCGGGCACAGAGGACTGTAATCACCGAGGGAGGAACTGTCACAGGCTCTTGCTGGCATGCTCTGGCTTGATGTCACCCTCTTTGCTGGCTTATCAAGTGGTAGTTTGAAAAAAGAGTTGCTTTTTGTTTGGATGCGCTGGACTTGGTTGCTTGGTTCCTGCTAATTGCTTTTCAACGAGTTCTGCGGAAAGTAAAGGAGGGCCAGGTTCATGCTGTTTCTGTCACTAAGATCACATCCAAATCCCTTTCCAGTGCGAGTGTTGGTGCAGAGCATCCCAAGCAGTCTCTTGGTGAGCTGTGATCGCTCAACATGTCCCTGGCTCAAAGTCTGGATGGCCCAGGAGCATGAGATCTGGGGTGTGTGTTTTCAGATAGATCCCAAAGGCCTCTCTCTCTTGGACTGAAATACTTGGCTTGGGGCTGAAGGGAAGCAGATGAGACAGGAAGGGAACAGAATCAAATTGGCTGTAGGCTGCTGAGGAGTCAGTGGAAAAAACGTGGTGTGAACTTTGTCATCGTTGCCTTTTACCCTGCATTATGACGACAATCCGTTTGCCGTGCCCTGTGTGTGGATCAGTGGTTTGCATGGGTATGTGGGTAGGAAAGGGGCAGTGTGCAGGGAGTGTGTGCAGCCTCTCTGACTGCTGGCGCTGGGCAGATGCAGAGGAGGTTTGGGATGAGGCTGTGCATGTGGAGGGGGCATGGGCAAGGGACCGGGTGGCTGGGACAGGCAGAGGTGGCTTCCTTTGTCTGGCCAGGCTTAACCGTAATACCGTCTGTAGTGTTGCTGGGACTTGGCAGCATCTTTTGAAGATGCAGTTGTTTTCCTGCTGCAAGTCCATGCTCCAAGGCAGGAGCAACTGGCAGGTTGAGAGAGGAAGGAGAAGCAGGGGCTGCAGTTGGAGAGGTTTCCAGGCAGCTTGAACTGAGAAAAGACTTGGGTCTGTGGTCTCTGCATTTCTGGGAAAACAAGACTTGCTTTCACTTGGCTTCAGAAAAGTAGTCTGGGTGTGCAGGGAAGGAAATCTCCTAAGGCCCCTCAGCCTGTGCAATTGCACAGCACAGCTGAAACAATTGTGCTGGGTGGCATTGTGGTGCTGCGCTTGACCCTGCAGGTGGGTGGGGGGGTCGCAGGATCCTGGGGCAGGAATTACAGGCAGACTGTGATGCTTTGCAGTGAAAGCTGTCTTATAGCTTGAGTCCCAGGCTGCACGCTCACTTTGTCTAACCTGAGCTGGCACTGCTGCGTTGTAGCTCTACTATGGTCCATGAAGACTCATCCCTGGCTCTGATGAAGAGGACAGGAGGGGCCAGGCAGTCCCCTCTCATCCCGGGAGAGCAGCTGGGCTGGGGTCCCGGCTGGCCCCATGGGAGCTGGCTGCTGAGCTCCACTGCGTGTCTGTGGGAGGCCAGTCTGGAGAAGACATGTCTGAGTCTGGACATCTCTCGTCTTATTTAAAGTGCTTCCAAATTTGGAAGGATAATCCCCCAAACCAGAATCTGGCCATTTTCAGTAACAGATTTGGCATGATGAACCCCTGTATATTGGTGGGTAAAAGAAGTTGAATAGCATAAATAAAACGGGTAATAAATAAATAAATCAGCTGTTTTCATTGTATAGCTGTTGATGAGCTGACTTTGTTTTTCTAATGTATATCGTAATTTTAACGCAGTGTATTTTGTAGCAGGAGCAGTATGCTGATTTAAATCACAGCATATATTTTAGTGAGAGGATGTGTTGACCTACTTGCCAAAGTAATGTTATAATGAAAAGCCATTCAGACTGCATGTCCTCTCTTGCCCTTTGGTTTCTGGAAGTGACTGAAGGAAATAGCACTTCACTTCTGGTGAAATCATCCCAAGAGTGTTGTTTCATTGCAGTGTGATGGATTAGTTTCACTGAAGGCACTAGCATTGTACAAGAAAGCAAAATGCTCTTGGAAAACTCAGGAAGTTTCCCTCATTGTGCTGAAATCACTGAGTTCATGTCAAGTATCCTCAGTGACAACATCTGAATGCCTAAAAATTCATCCTGATGCAGGGACTGTTTTGCTTGCTGCTCTGCATGGCAGATTTAGAGCTGTTACCTCTGACTGTAGTCTGCAGGTACAGGAGTGAGAGAAACTACTGACAGATTGAGTGTCCTCCTTGGTGCTTCCTGGGAAGGAGAGAGCATCCTCAGACATGAGCATTATCGTCCACTAGCATTTGGCAAGCTAGTGCTGCTGGCCTCTACACTTACTTTCCTTTAGCTCAAATGGCAGGTGGTGGTGGTTGGGTTTATACCCATTTCACACTCTTCTTGAAACTGAGTTCTCCCGCGCAGTCCCTCTTCCAAGGCATCTTGATCAGTTCATATGTTTGGTGGATTTTTTTTTTTTTTTAATTTGGGAGTCAGAACATGTTTTAATGAATTAATTTTCAAATTGGTATCTCCTTAATCATTGTTTCCTTAGACCCTGGAAAGTATTTGCATGTTAAAATTTAAGTACTAGGCATCAAGTGAAACTATTAACCAGGATGAGATGAAATTCACATTTGCACCTTAATCCCATCTGAGCTATTTCAAATGCTGCCAGTTAATTACATCCCATCATTATCCTTTGATATTTGAGTAATTTTGGAGCACAAAGGCTTAAATTTGTGCTCATTGCCTTTTAGAGGTTTCACTCCTCAGATGACACAGAAAAATTTCATTGCATTCTCTGTTCTTGCTATGGATTAAGCTGTATTTGTGGGAAGGATTTGTTACATGGATTTAAGATCATTATTACCTGTGTAGAATTTGTTGTGAGCCCAATCCTTCCAGGTGTAGAGAGGGTTTCTAGATGTCATGAGTATCTTAATCTCCTGGAGTTAAGGGCATCTCTTGTGGCAGGGTTAGATCTTCAGTGATCGTTTGGCATCGTGTTGAGCCAGTGGCATGAGCTCTGAGAGCATCCTTGCCTGGGTGGAAAATGCCGCGCCTCATCTCCCACAGAGGCTCTAGTTTGAGTGGTTCACTTGGCGCTTGCAAGGGAGGACCTAGCAGAGGCTCTGGGAGCCAAGGCTCCTGGGTCCTTTCCATTCTCTACACCTGACTCACTGTGGGCAAGTTATGTCTTGCTGTATCTTAGCTTCCTTCTTGCAAAATGGGGTAATTGCTACCTTTGCAAAATATTTTGCGGTCTTTAGGTTGAAAAGTCTCTACGTGTACCAGTTCAGGATCATAAGTTGCTTCACAAAATGCTACTAAACCAGCAAATAATTCCTATCTGCGCTCAGTTCTCACCATCCCCATGGATCAGAGCCACAGAGGTACTCATTCAGCGCAACCCTTGGTCAAATGGAGAGTTGTGTGCAGCCACAGGGGAGTTGTGTAAGCAGGGGAGTGCTGGGTGACTTTTGCTTTCAGGCAGGCAATGGGGAGTTTGAATTTGAATTTCTGACAGTGACGCAGCTTGCTGGAGCCATTATAAATTGAAATGGGGTCTTATTCAGCTCTGCTAATAAGAGGGTAAATGCAACTAAATACAGCTGTCTTCCTCACTGTCATTTGGTATTTATTAGCAAATATGCAGTGGAATTGAATCCCTTGTAAGTACTCTGCAGCTAATGGTAGATAGCAATTAACTGAAATGACTACTGTTCAGCACTGATGCTACCATCAGTAAGTGGAAGAGGAAATCTGGAGCCAGCGCACAGACTCAGTGGCTTCCAGAACTCCCTGTAGTTTTCCCTCTGGACTCTCTGTTTCATGCCCTTATCAAAAGACTGCGGTGAAACCCGCTTCATCTTGGTGCTCCCTGGAGCTCCAGCTTGAGCAAGTAAGTGTGTGTGTGTATATATATAT
>NW_009209721.1:0-39057 GCF_000690835.1 Fulmarus glacialis
TAATATTAAAAAAACAAACTAATGATCAGTTTCTGTCACTTTTTTGTATTAAAAATTCATTCTGAAACATTTACTTTTCCATTAGCTTGACATAAATGAAAGGTGATGGATGACAGAGGCTAGAGTGATCTCTCTGAGCTTCTTCATAATGAAAACAGCTCTTTAGTGTCTTGTGACTGTTACAGAGATTCACACAGGAGAACTGAGAACTGATGGTGGTTATATTCTCTCTGTGAGATAGAAGCCTGTTAAATAGTTGTGATCTGGAATACTGGTACCCCTCCAGAACAAATCATTAATCTCTTTATAATAGCAGATTGACATTTTTTTTGTCAGAGGTTACATATATAAAAAAGCTACATTAATTACAAGCATATAGGGCTTGAGAAAACCTCTCTTTTTAATGCAGCATAGTTAAAAAGAAGCTTGGAAAGAGGATGTCAAATTGCAATGGAGACTTAGGAGTTTTTCAGTAAATTTTAAACAACCTCTCTCACTCTTTTAGCTGGTTCTTGAGTAAACTTCATGTAAGAGCTAGGGTCCACCTGCAAAGAAGCCAAAGGATCAGACATACAAATTTAATTTCAGAATTGGGTTTTGCCCAGGCACTTAACTGGGAGTCAGACAGCAATAATCTGGTATGAGATCAGAAGTGGATTTGTTTTATTCAGCATTGCATTCACTCTGAACAGATCCTGATGGCTCTATTAAAATAAATGATCAAGTGATCAGTTTATTATATCAGCTGGGCATCTTGACCTAGAAATGTTTAATGTGAATATTTTGTTTTTTTTCTTGCCAGCTGCAGCCATAGATCACATCCCTTCAACAACAGCGTTCAGCTCAGCAGTTTATAATGGCAAGGAATCGCCTAAACAACAGTTGGTGAAAAATAACCTGTCTGTTCTAACAAGACCTTCAGTATTAGGTATTTGTATGGATTTGCTGTTTAATAACCCTAAACTCTATATTCCATGGGTATAATAGAAGCATTGAACAAATGATATCATGATCATAATTTCCTGTATGAATAGAAATTACTATTCCCTTCCAAGTCCTTTCTGACCACAACACTTTTTTCTGTGTTAATTTTCAGAAAAAAATGTTTTCTGTGTTTTCAGCCATGGCTTTGTTACAGTTCAGATTATTAATTGGAGGTTTTTCATTATATTTACAGTTCATTCATTTAATAGAAGTACAGAGTAGATTCTGAATCCAGGTTCTTAAAGAATGTGTCAGTTTGCATCAATCTCACCAACAGTTTTTTTGAAGGGAATTAAGAAAGATTTGTAAGTAATCTCTCATAGCATAATTCCTATGTTGCAGTTCACCTTGGGATGGAGCACTAGACTTTGACAACTGGCTGCAGATTAAAGAAACTGTTCTCACTGCACCATTATTATCATCATTTGTATTAATTGTTTTCTGCCACAAACTGTATTCTGTGTCACTGGCTTGTTTAAGCAAGAAAGTTAGTCTTCACTCTGACTAGAAACATGCTGTGGTTCTATTTTAGAATAAGTCTTCCAAAGTTTCCCTGCTGGCATCACAGCCAAATTCTTTTTCTCTGCCCATTCAGGTTTTTGATCTCTTTCTTCCATGCAGCAACATATTCTTGCCAATTCATTTCAGATGGATTACTTTCACATACCAACATATCTGCAGGAAAGAGTACGGCATTTTCAAATAAAAAATTCTTCGTATTGCTCTATCTTGTGACTTTCGTCACAACATTATGCCAGGAAACTAAATGAAAGCATGAGTAGAACAAATGGCTAAATACTGCCCTCACGTGGTAAAAGTTTAAAGGACAAAGTCAGCTTTGAACACCTGTACGTAAGGTTCTTCTGCAAATGAACAATCTTATTCTAGATCTGAAGACTTAAGGTTTATTTTTAATTTTAATATCATTTGCAAAATTAACCCCCCCTTTTTAATATTTTTAGTATATTTTTAATCTTTTTAATATAAGATTCTTACTCTGTCTTGAATTTTATGTGGGACTAACCATTCTGCCAGGAGATACAGCCCTGCCAGCGTGAAGTAGTGTTACAACCTCTGGACATAGTCATGTCCAGAAATAGAAATAGCTCAATCCTGCAAGATGCTGAGCAATCCCTGGAGGACCGTTGACTCTCAATAATTAGAAATACATTATGTTAGTGGAAGCTTGTCATTCTAGGAGTTTGCAGGATTGCACAAGAAGATTCAAGAAATTAATGAAAGAAAATTCAAGAAATTAATCATCAGGAGCTCTTAGAAAAACTGTGAGAAAGTTATGTTTTTACAGACAAAGGTGTTGGAGTGGATAGGAGGAAAGTGCAGAAGTAATTTGCTAGGAGTTAATATGGAATAGCATAAAACCAAAGATGGTAACCAGCAAGAAGTGTCAAAAATTCTGTAAATGGGAAAATTGTTGAAAAGAACTCAAATCTTTATTAATATTACCCTGAAGCCCTTGAGAATTTTATTTTGCAGTAAGTTACATGAAACACTGTATCTTGTGTTCAGAAATAAAAGGAGCAAAATGCCCACAGTGTTGACCTCAAAATATTATCACTTAGAAGCATTCTTAGTACATGTCTCATTCTTACTATGTTATTCTTAGGACAGAGTAAACATTGGTGTAAAATAAGTGAAGTCTGCCTAGATAATTAAGACTTCTCTGCACCAGAAAGTTCCCAGAAATTTAAGCAGGACATAGCAAAGTAAAATAAAAACCATAAAAAATTATTATATTCATGGAGTTGACCCTGTCTACCACACTACTTAAAGCACACATTCAATCTATCAAAAGATATTGAATTACCATGCACAAAACTGAATCTATTTTATTCTAATACTTTTCTGAAATATTACTGTTATTCAGGCACTTTAACAAATTCAGGGCCTCCAAAAAAGCGGCATAAAGGTTGGTCACCAGAATCTCCATCATCTATTGAAACTTGGAACTTGCAGCTCAACCCACAGGCTCCAAACAGAATTAAAAATGGTAAGCTATACCCAAGGTAATGATAATGCTTGTTTCATTATTCAGAAAATAATGGGGGAAAAGAGGCAATATTTTAAAGACGCATGCAGATTTGCATTAGAGTTTTGAAAGGTGTTTGATACCTACATGCTCACCTACATTTAGATGCTTCATTTCCATTGATTTCTTTTTCAGGCTCTGAGCTTAATTCTCGTTAGGATCCAGTCAGCGAGTCATTATTAATAAACCCCAACAGGTGCCTGTGTCCATCTTTAGACACCAAAACACTTTTGGGATACTAAAATTAGTTTCATAAGTCAGTTCAAGGTACCATCCATTGTTTCAATTATTTGTCACAGTGTTCTTGGCACTTGGATTTTGTAGTCTAGATATAGACTAGAGTGACATGCAGTGAAATAAACCCGCTTTCCCCAAAATGTTTTCTTTTAATGTGCTATTGTTTAAATTAAAATTACTGTAAAGAAGTTATGATCAAGCAAACGTTGCAGCTTAATTTTTTCTTTCTTGCTATAGCAAGAAAACCTGTTTAGAAGCAGTAAACCGAAATATATCGTACAGAACACACAAATCATAACTATTTGTGCATTGATATGACATGTCTCTGTATTCTTGAATTCATACCTGGAACTGTTTGTTTATAAACATTTCAAAATCTTTAGATGCAAGTTGATGTTCAAGGTTGCAACAATATAATTCGTCCTCCAAGAAAGTTAGCATAGTAATATGGGTTGTAGTAACAGCTCATGAAATGTGTGATGTAACCATAAAAAGCATTTAATACCGATACCAAATGTGGGTATGAGATGATGTTGAATAACTTTTCTTTGAGGAAATAATTATTAGACCTGAGTCCAGTAATAATATATCTAAAATCTTAGATGGAGGAAGCCTATCATCTTTATCACATTCTGCTTTGGTGGGGCCAGCCTCATCTCTGATGGTGGGCTCGGGAGAACCGGTCTCAGTTCCTGACAACTTGCTGAAAATCTGTAAAGCAAAGCCAGTTATTTTTAAAGGTAAAAACCCCAACCCCCAACAAGACCTTAAATCTTTTTTGTAAGAGCTGTAAAGATACATCCTATTGCTAAACACTGCTAAAGCTGTCAATTTTAAAAGGTTTACTATTAAAACTGTTTAATGCATACATGGGAAATTATGAAATTAATGTGATGTGTACAAACATTGTTTATTTTGTAGGTCATGGAAACTTCCCATATCTTTGTGGGAACATTAATGATGTGATAGTGAGTTCTTTGTTGTACACCTGTTACAGAAATTCACAGTCTTTATCTAGAGCATATGAACAAATCGGTGCCTCCACAATACAGCCTATTTCAGAGGAAATGCAGCTCTTACTGACTGTCTACTACCTTGTTCAACTAGGTAAGATTATTTTACATCCAGATAGACTGCAGTGAATATATTCCATGCCCGCAAATGAGAAAGTGAATATTAGGGCAGGACAGTATTAAACATCCATCTTAGGACATGTGATATTAAACAATTTCATTCGTGGTAATGAAACAAAACTAAATAATTAGTTCTTGAAGACCAGACAGATTGAAATATAATCATACAAAGTTCATTTTCTCCTATAATCTGGGACCTCTGTAACTAAAAATGAAAAAAGGAAAAGAGCTGTAATCCACTGCTTTTGCATAGAGTCTGTGGTTTAGAAGTAGTATTATGCTGAGACAGGCTGCACTAAACTTCTTAAATATTTCTAATTACTGATACTCAGGTTCCAATTAGGGCAGCTTTACCTGAGTATCACAAGGGCACTTCAAAATGAAAAATTTGGTTCACATCTGCTAAACGCAACAGAGTCATGCATGCATAAATCTGAAACATGATCATCTCTAAAAAAGTACATCTTTTGAAAAAAAAATTGTTTTTAGCTCAACAGTTTTGTTTAAATTGTTTCATAATACTTTCCTCTTAATTTTTTTTAGCCTCGGACCAGGTCCCTTTGATTGAGGATTTGGAACAAATATTCATGCGTTCATGGCGGGAATCACACCTGTCTGAAATCCGTCAATACCAACAGGCTATTCCACAGACCTTTCCTCAAGTGCCCAGCCAGATCGCACCAGTGACTTCAGCCCAGCTCCCCTGGTTGGCAGGCCTCGCAGCTAGCTCCTGTAATGATAGCGTCCATATCATTGAGTGCAACTACTCTCTGGCTGAAGGGCTTTCAGAAATGTTTAAGTTGCTCATTGAAGGAAAATTAATAAAGACAAACTACGTGGTGATCATATGTGCCAGTAGAAATCGAGCCATTGATTCCTGCATTGTCATAACAGGTGAGATCCCAAGGGTGTATCTCCAGGCAAACCAGAGTAATTCAGTGCTATGAGGAGTTTGGTTGGAATAAGCTGCCTCAAAAAGCAGAGCTTTGACCAACAAGTAATGGGTTTTGATGAACCCAAGTTGATGCTGCACAGTTGGGTCTGTCCCCAGCAAATCACTTTCTGCCTGCGTTACCTGTTTTCTCACCAAGGCATCCCAGCCAACACTACTACAAACAAATAATGGCGAGTTACAGCACACACAGTGCATAAAGCTCTCCTGCTCTGTGTGACTGGGATATTACTGCGAGCAGAGGACCGAACATTTTCTTAGCTTCTAAAAGATGGTCTTTCAATGTCATTCCCTTCAACAACCTGTTGAGGGCTATGCTGATAATTAAATAAATTATTTAAATAGCCATTCAAAGATTCATTATGAGTGTAAGATAATTGACAATTCCTTTGACTATTTATATGCTCTTTTTGTATACTGCATCAACAAATATTTCCTAAAAAGGGAAAGAAACACAAAGAATTATAAAACATGAATCTATCTTGCAGGTGACTGGTGCGTATATGTATAGGAGAGAGAAAAGACTCATCTCTGCCATTTTTGTGTGTATTTATTTAGCTGGGTGGTATTTTTGTTATGACTTAGAACATTTTTACTTCAGTTTGAAGTGCTTTCAAAATTACTTTTTTGTCTTTTAGGAAAGTATCAGGCAAGAGTTCTGTCTGAGAGCATGCTCACTCCTTCAGACTACCAAAAAGAAGTTAACTATCAGCTGGTCACAGGGAAAGTGGAAACTCTGGGGTCCTTCTTTAGCACACTCTGCCCAGGTACCTAACAGGTTATAAAGAGGCATGTTTCCAAGTCCCTGAAACTTTTAAGTCAGAGAAAATAGCTGTGCTCATTACCTTTCCAGAAACAAGACATTATTAGATATATATAAAAAATGCAGGGCAAAGTTGTGAAAGTACATTTGAATTGAAATTCCTTCTAAAAGTGTCAGTTTCTAAGATCCCTCCATTTCATAAAAATATGCCAGCAAATAGCTGAGCATATTGTTCTTAGCTATGCAAATCCATCCATATACTATGCAAGTCCATATCCATATGAATATATAAATTCTTTTGCCCTAAGCACAGAATTTGTTTAGACTATAATAAAAAAGAGTTATTTTATCAAAGGAAGGATTTTTCCTTTCAATTTACCATACTGTGAACTTGATCATGATGCATGGGGAAAGAGAGGAAAATTGCAGAGAGCCAGGGTTACTGGATCATTTTTTAACTGAGTATACTGAGGACTACTACAGGCAGGATTATCTGGGGATAGATCCAGCAACATGGAAAGTTAAACCACATCACACAACTAGAGCAAATGCAGCATATTTGTCAGCGTTAATGGGATGTCACAGTCCTCTTTGCCATTCATGTCACGTTGGTAAATCTGTACTTAGATCACAAGAACTCTTCTGCATGTGTCATGATATTTTCAGTGGTCACTTAAGAGAAACTCGTTTTCCTTGAACCATCATGTAATTATGTTAGTGTTTCTGGTCTTAGTATCTTCAAAGTATGGTTCTCAAAATCACTTTTGCTATTGCTATTGTTTGAACAGAACAAGTAAACGAGCGTCCTAAAAGTAGTTGCCATCTATATTCACTGGATTGCATTTCACGGGGCAGACCCTGCCTTTCTGAGCTCAGTGCAGACATGTTCGAACATCTTTTCAACTGCTGAGAAAATACTAAATACTCAGGACAGGCATACTGTATTGTCTGCATAGCTTTCATCTGTAAGCAGGGCCCTTGCTGAATAGAGTAGTATGTATTTGCAGATGTGCCTAGTTCAATAAAACATACCTTGCTTGCTTCAGCATTGCGTGTAGCTACAAAACTCATATTTCTCTTTCAGCTTTATAGGGAATTATTTTCTTTCTGTCTCTCAAAAAATGTTAAAGATTTAAAATTATTTATCAGATTTTCCAAAGCTTCTTGTAATCCTTGTTAGTGAACAGTATAGCTCCATGGTCTGAACATAAACTAAGCCAGTTTCATGTCTTTGTTGTTGCTGATTTGCATCAGGGCCTTGAGGATAGTTTTCTACCATCCTCCATAAATGTCCTAGCCAGTGGTCTGCAGAGTTGGTCTGTCATTCCCTGGCCTGATTTGCATTTTATTAGTGATATGCTGTAAAAACAGATGCAATAGAAAATAACGAGAGGGTTCCTGTATAAAACAGCTAATAAGCCAAGGACAGGACAACTAACTAGCATATATAAAGCTCTTTAAGATCTACAAAACAAGATCAGTATGAAATGCAACTCTTATTAACATGGATGTTTATTCCACTATCTCTTCAATTTGATAGAGGGTGACATTGATGTTTTGCTGGAGAAATTTTATCAGGAAAACCGAGGGCACATCTCTTCATCACTTCCTGCTTCAGTGAATAAACCAACAGCACTGAATGGAACTGGAGCAGCTGCGTGTACAAGTAAGTAAGGAGGATTTTCTGAAGAGGTAACAGAGTAGGGTACTTGAGACCAGGTCTCTGGGTATGCAGTTAGATCCATCTGGGCAGAGTCCTAGGCTCTTGAAGGCAAAGATCCTGAGGCAAACAGCAACTCATGTCTTGGGATATTCAGATTTACACTGATGGATGCTCTACTTCATTCCACTGGGTATTGTAGTCTCTGAAGCTCTAAGTCTTACTTCTATGGTAGCAGAACACTACTGCACAAATTCAGTTTCAGGTCTCAGACATTTAAGAGACTTATAGGACCAAAATGCCCAAGTGCAGAAAGATTTCTTTGCATATTCCACATAGATTTTCATAAACTGGAACTCCTGTTCATAAGCAAAGTACCTTAAAGAGTAGATCAATCATTCTTTGCCAGACTTTAACATTTTGTGTTAGATTAGACTTTGGGGATATATCTAAACAGAATTTTGCCTTTTTCCAGGTTATGAGATTGAACGACATCAGATTCATCCATTCCAGCTAGCAGTGGCTCAGAAATTGCTGTCTCATATTTGCTCAATTGCTGACTCCAGCACTCAAAATCTTGATTTGGGTTCCTTCGAGAAAATTGATTTCTTGATTTGTGTTCCACCCTCCGAAGTGACTTATCAGCAGACTTTGTTTCATCTCTGGCACTCAGGTGCTCATTAGTTAGCTTTTTTTTCGATTTACAGGAAATTGTTAAATGCATTTGTATCTGGAAGTACTGAATTTTTTCCGTTTCTTTAGGTATTTTATTAGAACTTGGATTAGAAAAGGAACATCTTACAAAGCAGAGGGTGGAACAGTATGTTATGAAACTAGATGCAGAAGCCCAGATTAAATTCAAAGTCTTTTTACAAAACTCTATGCAGAATCCACACACACTGTTTGTCCTAATCCATGATCACGCACACTGGGACCTAATGAGGTAAGAAAACTGTAACTTGTTTTTAAAGAAATTATTATTGTTTGCATTAGGTCTCAAGATCAGCTTTCTGATTTATCCCTTCCTTCACCTTTGTTTGCATCTTTCTGCTAACTCTCTCTTCCCATGTGTTGAATAAACATGTTTTCTTTTAAGGTCCTTCATGACTTATTCTTATCCTGCTTATTATATTATGCCTCAGTGGAACATTTCAGCTTTCCCTGCTCACCATTCTTATCTCCTTTCAGCCCCAGCTATTGTTTTTTTGGCTGGTTGTCATTTGTTCAAAGGAAAGCTTCCTGTGAAAGTACACAGAGCTCATTATCCTCTGTCAGTGTCCTCTGGGCTGTAAAACATGCAAAACCCCTCCACAGTGAGTAGACAACCAGTGAGCCAACACTGCTGCTTATTTTTTTAACTGATTGGAAATTTTCCAGTACAATGTTTTTTCTATCCAGAATCACTGATTAGTAGGAATTGAAAGCTTCTGTGTGTATGTAGTAATGTCGGGTAAACTTCTTAGGGAAGCAGGGAGGTTTCTATCTGATGTTTGCCATCAGTTCACTTTCATAACTCATTGCTTTCCTCACAGAGCCCTTAGCTTCTCAACGATCGGCCTACTGAGAAGTTGGGCTGCTTTTGCTTTCTGGCTCCTGAGGCACTGGGGAGCTTGGAGAACATACTGAATTCCAGAAACGCCAACATATTCCAACTTTGAGAGCACAGTAGTGTTTCTGAAACCAAAACCTGTGGAATCTTGCTTGTGAATGAAATGACAAGGCCTTGTCTTTCACAGTGGTTAAGAATGATGATTTTCACCAAAACTTTATTTTTGCACGTATCTTAGGAACTTACATGACCTATTACAGCTGTTACAGCCTTTAAGGCATTTATTCATATAACATCCTTGAGTGGTAGGGAAGTACCTGTATTGCTGCTTAACTCTGATATTTTTTCCTCTTATCTAATAAAGATATGTAAGTAAGTGACAAATATTTATGTGACTGTTCTGCATAGCAGGATTCATGCCACCTAACTGAAGTCAATTAAATGAGGTGCCTAAAACAGGAGTGTAATTGCCTGGGATTGCCCACATAGTCACAACAGAGACACGGGCATCTCTGAGGGCTGACTTAGGTCATGGGTGGACACCACCAATTTCTGGAGTTACTTATCTCTCTCTGCTGGCAACGGAAAGAACTTGCAGTGATTAGGCTTGTAACTTAGTCACTGTAGATAAATGCCAAAAATTAAATAGCATGAATTTGGACTGAAGTTTTACACTGGAGCAAGGAATTGACTGTAGGTGTTCCATGATACTGGCATTTGCCCTAGCAATAACTATTTTTCCCTTTCATAATAGCTCTATCACAGGTAGTTTCCCTCTGTTTTTCTGTCATACTGACTTACTGTCTGTCATTTTCTATCTTGATTTTTGTAGGTAAGAATTATATTTTCTTAAGAGCAGCACTAACAATCTGGCCAAAGTTACTACAGGACTATGTGTCTATTGGCAACTGCCAAAACATGAGCTTCCTTTCATCCTTTATCTCTCATATTCTGGTAGCTGTAAGGGACTGGTAATTTGCTAGCTAGGGAGCTTATCAGACTTACAGAAATGTTCAGCTGCAGTGAAATAGTTTGCATTTCTTTTCCCATCCTTCTATGCAACAAAAGCAGGGCAAAGAATACAGTCCTAAGTTCCTTGTATGTGTTTAACTTTGATTTCACATCCAGGTTAAAGCTATTCCACTGACACAAATGTTCCCTTGTGCTGATCATTTTGGAGAGTTTTGGGTTTCTTTTTTGCAGTGCTATGCATAGCCTTTATCCTCAAACAGAACTGTCTACAGGACTTGTTGATAGACTGTTGAACTGCAGGGAGGTGAAAGAGGCACCAAATATTGTGACTCTCCATGTGACTTCCTTCCCCTATGCGCTGCAGACACAGCATACTCATATCAGCCCTTACAATGAGATCCACTGGCCTTCTTCATACAGCAATGTAAGATGAATGCTTTGAGGTGCTTTTGTGAGCTTTTCACAAGTTATTTTACATTTACATGCTTGGCAAAACTGTGGAAACCCCATGATTTTTGTGAACAAGAATGAAGTTTGCATGGCATCTTTTTTTTGTTCAGTCTGTGGCAAGTTCTTTTTCCTTTTGCTTATCCTGTCATTTCTTGCTTTTCTTTATTCCTTTTATATCTTCTATAAACTGTAGTAGCTGTGCTAAAAATCTTTGAGCTACGTAAATGGAAACCATCTGAAAATCTGTCTCTAGTGCATTACTGCATAAATATATGTACATACATGGATTTTCTTCATATGTGTGCATATTTATTCCGTACATAGCTGTTCTGTCTGTGTATATGTATATGTGGGGAGAGAGAGAGAGAAAGAAACAAGGAAAAATTGGGTCAAACCTCTGTTCTCTCAAAAAATGAATTCTGTTTCTTTCTCTCCTTGTTTTAATACGTCTGAGTAGATGTATGCTTATTAGAGAATGTGATTGCAAATATATCAGATACCAATGCTCAATCAATTGTAAATTAACAATTTATAGAATTTACCTTTATATTTTTATTGCTTCATTTGCTTTAGAGTGTAGATTTATACCATGAAAACAAGAAATACTTCGGACTGTCAGAATTCATTGAGTCCACGCTCTCTGGACATAGTATTCCACTGCTTCGGTACGACAGCTCTTTTGAAGCAATGGTCATGGCTTTGGGAAAAAGGTACGATACCCTCCTTTGTCTAACACAGGAAATTTAGGAGGTGCGTTCTAGTGACTTGAGTTACTTGCTAGAAGCCTGGTTCTTTTTTTTTTTTTTTTTTTTCTCGCTGTCCCACAAATCAGCTGTGTATGCAAGGGCATTTCACTTATTCTTATTTTCTCCTTCCATCTTTTTTGTATGTATTTGGCCTGTAATCTAATCAGTCTAGACTGCTTCTTACTACGAACATGCACACTGTTTAGCCCAATTTAGTGTGTGTTCTTGTTGTGACCAGTAGCTACTTCTATATTACAAAAATCTAGCATTGCATCATCATGTAATTTCAGATGTGTTATTACTTTTGTCCAACGTTATCACTTGCTGACCCTGGCTGATTTTGATGTATAGAATTTGCATATACTGCACTTGGACCACAAAGAGAAGTAGACATATCACTATGGTTTGTACACTTAAATCAGGGATAAAAACTTCAGAGTATCATCAGAGCCTGAAACTACATCGTCAGTTTTCCTTGGTCCTTGTGGAGCAAGTCTAATCACTGCAAGAGTGTAGTGACACATTATGTGCATATGTGCAGCTGTGAATGAACTCTTTGGGATCTGTAAGAAGCATGAGACAGGACAAGTAAAATCTTCTGAAATTGTATTGCTAACTGGGAGACTGAGCACATCCACACTTAACTGCTGGGTCTAGCAGTTGCTACAAGGTGCTGTGGAGCTCTGATCACACATATCAGGCACTTCTCTGAGCAAGCCATAGTTCCTCTTTTTACTGTGCACCTGGATTTCATTTTTGTGAAAACCAGAGCACAGGAAGCTATTGTATATCCACGTCTCTCCCTTCCATAGATTGGGGATTGAGACAGGGTGTACCTGGGCTCAAGAACTTGGAGTGCTCATTGGATGCTGTATGGAGTCCTCTTGGAAACAAGAGTAAGTTGGTTCAGGGCTTCAGTAAGAAAACAAGAGAAACACCACACCACCCCCTGCCCCTTGAGAATAACACGTAATGAGGAATACTATTCTCGTTGATAAGAGAATATAATATAGATTGATGTTATTACTGAGTGCTTTAGCAAATATTCTGTCATAAAATTTGTAACAGCAGTAAAGTCTTGGTAACTTAAAATGATGTAACCTTACTGGACTACTTGCTTAGTAGTTCTTTACTAAGAAAAGGAGGGACAGCATCAGTTCTAATTGTGATATGATGCCTTGCAAAGACTATCCAACTGCAATTTTGTGAGATTCTATTGTATAGTAGATATGAAGGATTCTTTACAGGAGAAAATCCTGAGTTTACTATATTATGTAAAAATCAGCTTTTTCACTTTAGCCTTTAATACTTCACTATTTAATTCACCATTTATTTCAGGTTCCCCAGATTACACAGTGCAGTGATAAGGACTTTCGTCCTCATACAGCACTATTCTGCAGCTATGATGGCAGTGTGTGGTCTTTCTCAGATGAAGAATTACACCTCAGTTGAAACTCTGGAAATCACCCAAAACCTAATAAACTCTTCAAGACAATGTCCTAGTGGTCATGGCCTCATGGTAGTGTTGAGAATTCCATGTACTCCGCTGGCTGCAGTGGCATATGAACGTCTGTATAATGTAAGGGAAAGACTAGCCCTTGAAGACAACTTTGAAATAATCTTGGGAAATCCTAATTCTGGAATCACAATAGGGAAGCACTTTGTGGAGCAACTAAAGGTAACTTGCAGAATGACATATACTGGGAAGCTTCATTAGGTGGGCAGGTGGGGAGACTTTACTGGTGAGAGTTATGGTTGTGACCTGAAGTGCGGGTCTTACTAATAAAAATAAAAACTACCATAAGGAGCATGACTTTTATCTTTTAGACATACTGTCTGTTACTCCTCTATTGTCCTACCTCTGGTTAATACTCCTTAACTAATATGGCTAGAACTCGATTTCCAGCAGCAACCCTCCCGAACAGTTGAACTGCTTTTATCTACAGGGACCGTGAGCAATAAGGAAAAAAGCCCCCCAAAATGTCACAGTTTTAGCGGAATTTTCTCACAAGATCATCATAGTGCAAAAAGATTTTAATCAGTGACCAGTTGAGAGTTATATTATTCTTGTCACCAACAGGTGGCATGAAGGCATCAAATAAGTGATGCTAGTTATGGGTCCTAGGACACCCCGGTATTCACAGCTCAGAACTTTATGCTTTCTGGACCATGTGTTGGTTTATGGATTAATTTATATCCTTTAGGTCCAGAGTCTTGGGTCATTTGTTTAACAGGCCTCTGATACTGCCTTGCTTTTCATAACATTACCATCATTTGATCACCAAAGCAAAAATGTATTTACATTCTAGGATGGTGTAATATATATATTACATATATATATACAGTATACTCTGTACTGTCTGATTCGATACATGTTAGATGAAGTCATTTGAGATCCAGGGCCTAATGCTGATCTCATTCTGCTATAAATTAGGCATAACTTATTCTGAAAAATCAGTATTAGTTCTGAATCACATCTTGGTTATCTTCTCTGACATGCATAATGGTGGTACATGTATGAATGTCAGAGGCTGAGTTGTCGTACTGTTGGTCCTACTGTGTATTCCTTATCCGTAGATCAGTCTTACAGCAAAAAGGACTGACTGGTGTGAGTAAAGCAGTATAGCCTGATGCTAAATGATCAAACTATAGATCTAGTTATCAAACTTCTCACAAAGTTATCAGGAACACTGATAGCTTTGGGGGAGAGCAGGAGACTTCAGAGGGTAGTGAGTGAGGACAGTGGTATGTGTGTGGAACACTTCCAGCTTTCCTCTATTCCTCTGAGGTGAAAAAGTCTCATTCCTAGTTCATTTTCTTCCTTGGACTCAGACATCCATATATTATCTGCCACAAGAAGCAACCCTCTTCTCTCCCCCAAAGCTCTTACTCAGCTTTACTGTCTATTGTACGATATCCACTCTGCTTGCATATCCCCTGGCCTCAGTGCTATGCAGCACTGGGAAACTGGGAGGCTTTTGAGACTCGAATGTACTGTCCCAATCTCCTCAGATTTACAGCAGCAGATTGCTACCTGTAATTCTCTCGGAATTGTGCAATATACCTAGGTTGAAATTGGCTCTGCTCTGTGGCTTCCCTTAGTGGAACATCCATCCACTATACAAATTGATTCATATAATGGAAGATAAAAGTATATATTTCTGTATTTTTATTTGTGCCATATAGATATGTCCAACAGTGTTTCTCACCTTATACAGGCCTGGCAGAAAATTGAAGATGTAGATTGGAGGCCACAGACCTATTTGGAATTGGAAGGTTTGCCTTGTATATTGATATTTAGTGGTATGGATCCACAAGGGGAGTCTTTGCCACGGTAAGAAGATCCAGTATTTTCTCAGTGGCAGTTTTTTATCCATTGCTTACCAAATGGCTAAAGATTAACTGTGGGAGAAGAAAACAGATTTCAGTGTTGAGATGTTTCTTTTCCATTTTTTGGCATTTTTTGTATCATAAATACAAACCCCATATTATTAATAATAACCTCCTGTTTATAGAAAGCTATAAATAGCTTAGAAAAAATTATAAGAGTTGTCCCCACTTAGGGGAGACAATAAGGGTATGTTAAAAAAAAAAGTATAGCTACATTAGATGCCTTAGGGTAGCCGAGACATCTACATGATGCTGGCATATGTGCTACAGGATGTGTGGAGAGATCAGTGCCTTCTGGATTGGCAGCTGGAAGCCAGACAGGATGCCCTGAGGCCATTAAGATGGCACTAAATACTTTTGTATGTTCAGCTGAATCCTATTCTGTGTGTTAGGCTTAGAACCCAAATGATTGTTCTTTTTCTTATGTTGATGCTAATGTTAAGTGCACTAGATTAAGCTGCATAACTGGATTAAGAAAAAGAAAAGTGTATGCACCACAGTGGTAAACTTATTAAGCACAAAAGATATACTGCGTTCTACCTCATCCGTAGTTTAAGCAGATCATGAAAAAATTCTCCTTTGGCTGTGTTTGTAAAAGAAATAAGGGAGTAGATTACAGTGAGTTTTCATACTACCCCCTCTTGTTTCTCTCCAGATCACTGAGATACTGTGACCTACGTTTAATAAATTCATCTTCTTTGGTAAGGACAACCTTGGAGCAAGAACTTGGTTTGGCAGCATACTTTGTGAGCTCAGAAATTCACACAGAGAAAGCAGTTGTGAGTGATGTGTTAGAAAGTGACCCGGAGAAACTAAGCAGCACTGATAATGAAGATGAAGAAATAGTGACAGAAGGTATTATTAGTAGTGATAATAAAAGAAGCTGTAAAATGCTTAAGCTGTATTAGAAAAAGCAGGATTGTATGGGTTTCTGGAGTTAGACTTACTGAGTCAGTTCTGCTCCTCAGTTTTGCTTCATCTCATTGAACCTGTGTTTTCTCACCCTCCCTGCCCAAGGACTGCTGCTGCTGCAGCATTTTAATCTCTTGCAGTCCTGCTGCTGCATCTGTTCTCTCTCTTTGTCTTTTGGCTCCCTTCTCTCCCCTCCCTCCCTACCTCCTTTGCCCCATATGTTCTGGCAGCCACAAAGTGGAGCTCGAGTGGGTACATCCAGTGATGCTCACTGTTCAGAGCACTGTGCCATGTTGCCTTCCCTGCAGCAGGGAAGCGTGTGCTTTGCCGTCCGGGAAGTATTGACCCGATCCCCTCCCTCACAGCAGGGGCAACTCCACCTAAACTGTCCCTGACTGATGCTACCGAACCTATGCCTGCATACTGACAATGATGAAGATTCCTCCCAAGGAAGTATATAGTATATAGTACAGCTCAGTAGTGTCTAGTTTGTAAGGTATTAAATCATATGGCTAGAAAATATATCTGAACATAGTAACTTCTGAGTACTCCTTGAAAATGTCCATGAATTCCAATTGACAGTATAGAGTTGGTGAGTTTATAATTTCTTAAGAGAGTAATTAAGAACACATAAATGTGTAAACAAACAAAAGTAATTTACCCTGGAACTGTTGGGGGGTTTTTTTGAGTGATAGTTGATGGGCGTTGCCAGTTATCATTAAGTTCTTTACATTTTTCTTTACTGTCTATTGTGCCTTGCAACTGTGGAAAACAAGGGATTTTCATCCCCATAGGTTACTTAAATCTCAAACTGCTTGCCTTCATTTCCTTTTCTATACTATGAGGAGGAAGAGAGCTGGTTACTGTTCACCTATTAAGTTCTTACTCATGGATAATAAGGATAGCAGAACAAGCAGAACAAAAATATTTACTTTAATCAAATATATACATTTCATAGAGGAATGAAATACCTGAGGTCATACTCAAATTGCCTACAATGGAGGCCTACTTTAGATGTGATGAGTACTTTTGTCCTTTTAGTTGAAGTACGCCAAGATGTATGTGATCTGAGTCAAATGGGTACCTAAGTTGTTAGGCATCTAAGTTGTAAGGCTGTTTTCTAGTCCATGAAGTATGGTATGCTCCTTCAGAGTCCAATTCAGAACACCTGAGATAGACTTACAGTCTAAGTTTTCTGCTGGCAGTGCTTATGTCTCTGTTTACCGCGGTAAAACTGTACAGAAACAAGCATTTTAACTTAGAAGCCTAAGCTAGGAACCTCAAGTGAATATACTTGGCGGCCGTCCAAATATGGATTTTCATCACCAAAAGCTGAGATTTAATCTGGCTATAAAGCTGTAATGTATGGGGTAGGAGGTAATTTCATAACGTACTGACAAAATAGAGCTTGTTGCCTGTTGGTTTCCCTGACACTGGATTAGTAAGGAAAGACAAACATGGGTAGAAAGAGAAAACATGGTTGAGACATGCCTAGAAATTAGCAGCTCCTGGCTCCAGCATTGATTTTGTGAAGCTGTTGGAGCTCAGCATAGTTAGATTAGACCATAGGCTGATCCAGTATTGCGTGGTAGGAACAGATACTTTCCACACTGAAAATGGTGTCAGAATGAGGACAAAACGCACACACACTCTTGTGTGCTTTTCCCTTGACAATGTAGCTGTGCCTTCTTACAGGCTTACTTAAATTATATTTTGTTTTTGTTTTCCCTTACTACCATTCATGAAACAGGTTCTACTTCAGAAAAGAGAAGTCCTATGAAAAGAGAAAGATCTCGTTCCCATGACTCTGCATCTTCATCTCTCTCTTCAAAAGCTTCCAGTAAGACCTTAAGATCATCTCTATTAAGTTACATTTAGGACATAAAAGTGACCTTTTATTTAGCTTATTGGAGAATTAATAAAAGGCATAAATCACTAAGGTTTTGGTAAGGCCATTTAGAGATGATAACTTTAAAAAAAAAAAGCATCAGACTTCTGAAATGTAAGAAATAAGATCTTTTCTTGCTTGAAAAATGATCATAGGGTGGGGTGCCTAAACCAGGCACTTCTTTAATGTGTGCCACTGAGGTATGAATCCCCAGTTAATACTGGGATGGCTGAGAGTTTTCACTGAAGCTATGACAATTTATGAAAAAGAAAACATGCTTCACATTTTTAAAAAATCTTTTGAAAATCTGTAGGAGAGAAAGCATGCTTGGTTTCACTGGTATTTTTACCTTTTTGTTTTTGCTCTGGAACGTTCACTCATTAATTTTGCACTGTTTGAAAGCTCTTTTGGAGGTGGACAATTTTTTAAATCTTCGGTTCCTTTTTAATGTGCAAACTGATGTAGAAAGCATGAGGCAATGTTGAGAACTACTACAGCTCTCTGATAAATTTCTTCGCATGCTTTTTATGCAGATAATATTAAAAGGAGAGTTGAATAAAAGTGGGGAATATAAATTGTACCATGACTTCCTAGGATTCGCAATGCAGCTTTTTAAAACATGCCGGTTTTTGTCAGTAACAGTAAATTCTTTTTGATCCAATTGTAGTTTTCAACATGGTGACATGCATATTCGGCCCATGATTTCTTTTCTACAGGCACAGTGGTGGTTACAAGAGGGAAAAAAGCTTGAAAGCATTTGGATAAGCTTCATCAACACTTTAATTTTCAAAATGTTTTTTTCTTTTTTAAAGTTGGGCTGCTCATCAGTTCCACAGTGTCCATGTGGCCTGCCTGTGCCTTTGTGGCCTCAATTTGCCAGTGGTTAAAGAAATCTTTCTTCCTTTCTTTTTTTCTGTGCTCTTGGATACTGGTATTTTGAGGGATGTCACAGTGGTTTTACTTGAAACCATTCACACTGCCAGTGATATTTTTGTATTTATTGCTAACGTCCTTTACTGGCTACTTTAGATTAATATGCAGCTAGAGTATATCTTACTATTTCTTGAGACCAAGAGAAACTACGGACTTTTATTAGTTCAACATATGGGGTTTTTTTGAGAGCCAAGACTGTTGTTTTCACCATGAGAGGAAAGCTGGTTTTATCTACGTTCAGCTTCAGACAGACATTCTTATTACCGTGTGGAGACTTATTCCTCCAACAGTTCTCAGTCTACTTTGAAGACTGTGAAGTATTTGCATCTCCTCTTTGGAATTCACTAAGCATTAAAGATGCTCAGAACCACTTAAAATGAGGCCTTAAACTTTCAAGAAATCTTAGTAGTTAGAATATATAAGGTAAAAATATGCCACTTTCAGAAAATCAGCAATTAGCGGTGGGATATATCTACATGACATATTCAAGGCGAACATTCGTGAGTTCAGTATGTGCTCTGAGCTGACCAAAAGTTGTATTAATGCATTATGTAGCACCAGAGACTTGAGAGCCAGGTTTTATTAGATCACACTAAGTGCTGCAGTGACGCAGACACATGAGTGTCAGCTCAGGTCTGACTCAGAGCTGAGGACTGTTTCTAGATGTCAGTCTGTATAGACATTTCTGTACTCTGATGGGGTAATAGCCTGGGAATACTTATTTTCTTACACTCTTTTAAACGATGGTTTCAGTAATTTTGTATTTGTCTTGAGTGATGAAAGTATCTGATGAACACCTTAAGCAAGGAATGGATGAGCGAAGTAGGGGTTTTAAACGGTGGTTTCAGTAATTTTGTATTATTTGTCTTGAGTGATGAAAGTATCTGATGAACACCTTAAGCAAGGAATGGATGAGCGAAGTAGGGGACGGGACAATCACTGACATCTTTCCTATGCACTTCAGTACTTTAAAAGCCACTTTCTGTGTTGAGATGAATACTCCAAACAAGTCCCATTATGACTTCCTGTACGAGAAAGGTGAAGGCAAGAACAGGAGTGGGATTGCAATGTTTGATGGATACTCTACCTAAATTACTTTTTGATTATTTTTTGTTTTGTTTTGTTTAACTATGGCATTGACTAGCAGAGACAGCTGCACTGTGTTGAAATACACATTTTCTTTTAGTTACAGCATTCTGCAGTGAGTCATCTCCTCCTTTAATAGCAGCAGGGGATACAGCAAAATCCCCCCACCAAGTCCTAAGCAACAGCGCTGAAGAAACTACAAATAACTATGAAAGGCAGAAGCCGAAAGTAGACAAGGGGGCACAAACAACAATCAGCAAACACTTGCCACCGGTAACTGAACAGCTGGATGCGAAACAAAACATAAAAAGTGCCCAAATTTCCATCACCTCATCATCCTCCTCACCTTTCTCCTCCTCTTCTTCCTCCTCTGCACCTACTCATAACTCCTTCATCCTACAGACCTCTCAATGCTCCATGACCAAAGCATCAAAACAGCCTCCCATTGTTTTCCTGCCCAAACTGGTTTATGACATTATTACTTCTACGGACAGCAGTGGACTTCCCAAATCATCTTCCCTCTTGCCTTATCATTCTGTTATGTGGGCAAGTTCTTTTCGTCCTCTCATGAGTAAGATGATGACTTGCACGGAGCAGTCGCTATACTACCGCCAATGGACGGTTCCCAAGCCAATCCATATGGACTACAGCAATAGAAATGAGGGCAGAATGGACACCTTTCACCCAAGGAGGCTGCTGCTGAGTGGGCCACCACAGGTGTGTAATAAGAACAAGGTATTATAATTGATTTATTTTGTTTAATTTTATCATAATCTCAGAAAAAAATAGATTAGTTATTGTTATTCATACTTGAAGGGGTTTTTTTTGGTGGAGAGTAAGTTGCTTGTATTTTATTTCCTAATCCCTTCTAATAAAATAATCTTCCTTTCTTTACTGTTAGGCTGAGTTCAAAGACAATGAAGCTGCAGCAATGTTCGTTTTCTGTCAGTCTCTCTCCATTAAAATGTTTTAAAAGATGGTTTGCTCAAGAGATAGATTTCATGTATAATTTCAGTTTGTTAAAGTTGAATATTGTTAAATAAAGATCAAAGATCCTCACAAAACCATTTTCTTATGATCAATCTGAAGACAGTTGGGAGTTTGTAATTAAGTTATTTTCTCTGTTTCCTCCACATAGCAGACAGAAATAGAAGCTGTTGTAAATAATACATGCAAGAAGGCCAGTTCAACATTAGCAGAGCCACATTTACAAGATGAGTAGCTGACCCGAGGGTTTTTTAAATTACTTTGAAAAGATATATGGACATGGGTAGAGTCCTGAGAAGTTCCTTCTCTTTTAAATTCTCTAAGAATGTTTAGCACTTATCTCTGAGCAAGGTATCTGCTAGTTCAATGCACATGTTACATGCTAAAGGTAATATTGTGCCTCTCGTGTTCTGCTGAAGTATGAAGCAACAAGATAGGAAGAGACACCATGCCTACTGAGAGCATATATATGTCCTGTGAACCTCAGAAGTCAAAAAGGATAAATCTAAACCAGGACAAAGACCCATGTTTCCAGTTATTGTAACATCAACCCAAAGAATTAATCTAAAGATAGTTACTGATTTAACTTGCCACGTGATCCACTCTTCTATGCCCATCCACTGCAAAAGGAAACTACATATTGCTTTTTGTTAAATGATCGTATTCCATTGTACACCCAAATTTATGGTGCAGTAGAGTAGAAAGAGCATAAATGGGCTTTTCATATTGGGACTTCCTGCAAATGTTAGTGTCATTCATAAAGGATTCCAGAAAGTACTCTGATGAACAGTTTTTCACTGTCCATTCCTTTGATCTAAATTGTCCATGTTTGCCAAAGGTTGAGGTATTATGTGATCAAGAAACTGAATTTCATACTCAGCTGCACCATAAAAACGAATACATTCTGGAAGAGAGATGTTGTTCATTTCCATCTCAAAGAAAAACACAGGCTGTGACATTTTTTGTAAGAATTTTATATGCATACAGATCAAACCTCACAAAGATACTATTCCCAAAGCCACCCTAATATCCAGATTAGCCGATAAGTAAATATTTCTTTGGTATTCATTTGGTTATGGGTCGCAAGTGTAAATCTGTGATTCTCAGAAGAGTCATTCAGAGACCTCTGAGAGCATACTACACACCTGTGAGAACGTTTTGATGCTTCACACACTTGGAACTTGCCATTTAACTAATTATAATTAAACAGGCAGCTTATTTATTCATTGGCTCCATTCCAGGGTATGGTATTCACCACTTTTCACTATCAAACCTTTTTTTTTTCAAATATTGAATAGGACTCCTGTTGACCCTCTGTACAGCAGTGAATTTCAGCCTTGATATCACTTCTTTTACTTGAAACTCCATCTCTTCTCCAGCTGTCTCCACAATGCAGGTTATTTCCTAGGTCTTGCATTGGTCGTACAGTTGGATCAGTTCCTAAAGGACACTCTTCACATGTTTATTCATTTTATATTCCTTAGTTCTTTCTGAATACATACCTGTTTCCCACAGAAAACATACCTGTTTCCCACATAACAAATTCACACACATCAAATTAGGAGTATCATGTCTTCTTCCTAAGTATCAAAATTTAGGAGTATATATTCATTTCAGTATGTGGAAAAAGACAGCAGCTTTGCTTCCTTTACTGTTTTAACCTCCCAAAGTACTAAAAACTCCTGTAAACGAAACAAAGAGCTGTTAAAGTATGTTGATTGTTTATTGGTTTAAGGTATAGCAATACAGTGTTTCTTCTAGGGAATATTTACAATAAAATATACAGAAATTAGAATTACCCTTCTCTTTTTGGGAAGAAATAATTTTGCTTCCTGAAATAGGTTTTACTCACATGTGTGTTTGATAATATTAACATTTTACATGGACTTAATGCATGAAGAGATATAGGCAGAAATAAAAACAATTATTAGACAGCACCTATCTGAGTGTTAATAACATCTCAGCCAAAGTATAAGACTGCCAGAGTACTCTCAAAAATTAGGAAGTAGTTGTTTTCTTTAACAGGCAGCAATTACTTTACTAAAATTCAAATCAGGAAGCTATTTGTTGGTTAAAATGAAAAATACGAAATCAACACAGGAAGAAAACTAGGCACATTAGTGAACCAAAATTATAATTCTGACTGTCAGGGTAATTAGTAATAAGGTACACTCACCCTTCTCTCACGGAGTCATTTTACCTTCTGTACTGGTCAACATGTTTTGCTAGAAGGCTTGATGTATTTTTCCAAGGACACTTACGTACATTAGAAGGCAATACATGCATTATTTTTAAAGAGGTTTTAGGAAATACAACCAAAGCTGGATAGGTATAGAATAGATGTATATATTAATCTGTAAGTTAGCTCACATCATCAAAGTTAAGCCACTGGTTAGTGAGTATGAATAAATATGCACCACCATGAACAACATGTATCATATCTATGGCTAGAAATCTAGTCCCTTGTGCACCCAAGAAAATGCCTGTAAGGAAGCCTGAATTCACTAAAATATTTTTCTTAGAAACATTCATCTTAAAGTTCCCCAAACTGCAGATCAAGGTTTCGTACCTTTGTTTTTTAACTGGATATTACAACTTAGAACTAGCATTTTCCTTACGCGTGGAAGCTGCTCGTGAGCACAGCTCAGTCCTGTGGCACCACATCCAGGGAATGAAGCAAGCATGTCTTAAGACACTTTCTAAGGAAGAAAACTGCTGCCCATATTATTTGGTTTTCCTGTACTCCTATTAAAATCTTACTACAATGGGCTTATATAACATTCAGCTTATGTAAGAAAAATATTAGGGAAATATTTAATATATCTATTGTTAGCTGTGTTTTAGAAGAATGTAGCAACTGGAAACAGCCTTTGATGATGCGGTAGAAGAACGTGTGATCGTTGAAGAGTATAAAATATGGAAAAAGAATACCCCCTTCTTATATGAGTACCATTTGACCAGATGTCTGTGGACCATTAGCATGTTTTCTACGAATCGCCATTGGTTCGCAGACCACAGGTTGAAAACCACTGCCGTGGTATGTTAAACTAACTCACCTGCAAATTAAAATAGAAAAGCCTTATGGAATTATTTCCGCTTTTGCCATGTTTCTGCAAATGTGAAGACTGAAATCACATGATACTTCATAGCAACATGTAAGAATAATAAAATACGTCTAGTCATCCTGGTATCCAGTGTCTGGAACAAGTTAAAAAAGGGAACTAATTACTGTTAGACCTGCTGCAACAGCACTTTTGCATGTGACTTCCATGAATAAGCGTGGAGGCACACACATAATTTGACTGGAATATCTCTCTCAGATTCTTAGACATACATTTTGTTTTCAGCTTATCCTTGATGTCTATGGCAAGCACAGTTCGGTGGTCAAAATCTTTGGAGAGCTTTTCACTCCTCTTAGGTAGTGTATGTCTTTGACACAAAAACTAGTCCTTCATACCTCTTGAATTTTCTGCAGGAAGAATTTGAATTCATATTCCTTCCTCCTGCTCAGCTACAGCTACACTCTTCATGAACGAAGAGCTGCAGGTAAACATATTTTTTATGGGCCAAATCATCCCTTGCACTAAGGATGAAAATAGAAACCAAAATACTAAATCTTCGCAGGCCCCAAATTCCTTAGTTATCATAAGTTTTCACAAGGTTTGAGATTTTTACTTCTTAGTCTTCTGGGATTTTCTTCTTCCGAGTCTGATTCTTCCAAACTCAGGTAGATAGAAACAAATTAGAGTAATACTTCCCTTATTTGGGAATATTGGCCCCCAAGTGCCTGACCTGTTAAGGCACTGGGCACTGCCACATGTTTGAGGAACCTCTTTCTGGGAAGTAGAGCTGTCTGTAGCAGCAGCACCCCTCATGTACATTTTGTTTCAGGAATCGTAAAAATGCAGCCCAGTTCCAGGTTCCTTCATTCTTTTAATCTGTTTGCAGCTTTTACATGCAGAGTAAAGACAGGATATGGAGAAAAACACCTTGCTCAGAGTACTTCCTTACCAGTTGTCATCACTGTTAATATATTATACCATGCTTAAGCCCAGAGTCACTAATTAGGATCAACACAGCATTGTACTAGGCTTCTCTAAAGGCGTCTAAAGCTACAGCCCATCATGTACCCAGTTGTCTAAAATTTCTTTGCAGATCTTCTATTTTGTTGCAGTTGGGAGATGGAGGATGGGCAAATATGGGGCTTTATGCTTCAAAGTTGTACATATCCTGCTTGCAGGATCTCTTTGCAGGTACCTACGATGCCCAAACTATCGAAAACAGGGGTGGTGACAGACGGGGAAAGGACTCTTTGGAGAGATGTGGAAGCTCTGTTTATGGACAACTATTAAGTATTTTCAAACAAAGACAGACACTCTGTGCAGTTCCATTTTGCCTAGAGATGGTACATATAGAAAACAATACAATTAATTTTAAAGGTGCATTTACCTATCTGGGCATGCTACAAATTCAGTTGTTCAAGGTTCTCCCCTTCTGGAGTGAACATTGATTGTAAATGAGAAGTCATTCTTTTCTCATTTTCTTTTTGAAAATCTTCTTCTTAAAATGACCTGGAAAAGGTGCTCTCTATTTCACCAATTCATTTTTTCAGCAGCAAATGCAGGCGAATGTTCAAGTGAATCGAGTCCAAATATGAATGTTGCTGTGTGCTCAGCCTGATCTCTCCCCTGGCAGAGAAACATTCTGAAAACGTGGAGAGATTCCTGCAAGTCCCCACCAGCATTTTACATGCTAATATCTAACAGTTCATAAAGCTCACAGTACTGTATTGGACGCTTTTTATGTGACAGATAATGAGATTGGGTAAGATTGATGCATAGAATATTATAAGTACATATACTTTAGTTTGGTGGTTAGGGACTAGCACTTGTAGTCCTGTGGTTTCCAACATTTTTGACTCATGACCCTACAGCTTTGTCTATACTTGAGTCAATTGACAACTTATACCTTTCATCAAAGTACCATGTGTAGTAGTGTAGTCACTCCCAGATACATTGTTGAAAACCATTGGTGAAGACTGGTCCCCCAGGGAAAGAAAAATACATGATTTTGATAGAATAAGTTTTAAATGGTTGCCAAAAAGAAGTAGTAAGGTTTTCAGCCTCTTGTTCTGTTGACAATTCTAAGTACATACTTCAAACAGATTAGGAATTAGTTTTTCACATAGATACCTGATATCAAGGGAACAGATTGTGTACTTTTGACAAATGATCTCTCATTGTTTGAAATCAGGGAACTGTTAATCTGCCAGGCCTCGCTGTGTTTAATGAAATGATGATCAGAGGCGCTTTAAAAGAATATGTTCATAAGGGCATATTAAGGTAATCTCAGACTTGAGAGAAAACATTTAAAGTATTTTCTTCTAGAACAAATTATTATCAGGTTTGCCTCAGATGTGGGAAGATAAGATGTTTTTCTTTAGCTCACCAATCAATAGCCATTGCAGCCAAGTTTAGAACCTTGTTCCAGGGTCAATAGAAAGATTCTCATTAGTCTCAGTGGATTTTACATAAAAACCCAGACTGGGAGTTAGAAACATCTGGCCCATGGGCTGACTATGGTCCATGCTATCATTTCCTCTATTCTAAGTCACTTTTTTTCTGTGTTACTCCTGGATAACAGAGAGTTGTGTGCTAACACATGGTCTACCATGTGTACCTGAAAGGCTTATTTGACCCTCAACAGGGATAACGGTAGCCTTTTCCACCCTTGGCAAGCAACCTTTTAAAATATAGTCTGATTTATTAAGAACAACAGATACTGAACTTTGACCAAGACAAGTGTTTACCTACTCTTGCTTCAGCTTCAAAGCCTCACTTTCTCAAATGTTGAGAGAAAATGAAAATTTCACTTGACATATATGGAAAATAGTAAATTCAATACTATATTTAGTAATTCAACACCCTATGCTTCTGACATGTCCTGGCAGTAATGGCAGTGAAGCTGGGTTTTCAATTCAGTAGTAATATAGACTTAGTCCAAAATCTGATACCATTTTGTGAAATCAGACAGTTGCAGCAGAATATGTCATAACTGATCTACATGTTAACCTCCCCTGTACAGGTGTGACATTAGTCTAAAGTTGTCAACTGGACGTCAGTGCCATCCTGAGGCTGAACTATACACACACACAAGAAATCACGGCGTATTCATTCTCCTGTCAGAGTGACATGAGCTTGCTGGTCTCTTTTTTCTCATTGGAACACATTATGTATGGCTTCCTGTTCAAGTGTAATGGCTTGTAAAGCTGTCTGCTTAGATATGGCGTTATTTACTTGATGTTATCATCAGCAAACTTTATGTAAAAGACACAGAACAATCCATTGAGTAAATCATTGGCTGTGGCTTATATCTTTCAGCTGAAAAAACTATAAGAGGGCAGCAAGACTATTTGGCGTAATGAAGAGAAAATGTATGTTGGTGGGGTAAAAAAGAAAGGAGAAATTTATAAACTTAGGATAATTTTAAAATGGACTTTTAAAAGGTGATTTTAAAACAGTGGAAAGGAAATAATACATTTTCCTCACAAGAGGTGGAACACATTGCTACATATACCATGTCCTCTAGGAGTGGAAGTGACCTGCACAAGTTCTATGGATGCATGCCACTTTGCTCTTCAGGATAGTCACTACACTTCAATACACTTCAGATGGTAAATTATACAAATATGAAAGGGTCGAGGTAATTCTTTAGTTATCTTGTAGTCTGAGGAGGTTTTTTGGAACACTGTATGGATTTTTAAAAGTTCATTGCCTATGTAGAAACTATAATATCAGGAGAGAAAATTCGTGTTTGTGGGCCTGTATTTAGACCTGTGATATAAAATGCATTTTCCAAACTAGCTTCCTGCATAGACAGAACAAAACTGTTGAGCATTTAAGCATTTCATTTATGCCAAGGAGTATACAAATACCAAGGAATATGCAAGCACTGAATATTAATATTCAGTTTCACTGCGGCTGCAATTTCCAGATATGTGGAAAAGTAACATGTTGAAAAATGGAAGTTTACTTTTGTATTTTCTAATTTATATATTTACAGATAGGGAAAACAGGTGCCTATCTGCAGTTCCTCAGTATTTTGTCCCGAATGCTGATTAGACTGACAGAAGTGGATGTTTATGATGAGGAAGAAATCAACATTAGTAAGTTCTTGATATAAAAATATTTGCTTCTAGAGACTGTAGAAAATTGTTATGTTACATTGAAAAGTAGTTGTCTGTATAGTCTATGCTGTTCACCTTTGCAATTAATTTACATTATTGAACTATTTTAAGAACATTTTTGTGTCATCTTCAACTGATACTTAAGAATATTTTCTTATTTTACTCATCATTTAGAGCTTAGTTTTCCTCTCAGTAAGAAAACCACATACCTCTGTTTTTCTTGGGAAGTAATCAACAGCATTTATGTATATTAAATTATATCCAGCCATTGTTTTTGAGTTTAGAATTGGAATGAACTTTCATGGTAAAATATATAAAAAGAATCAGTGAAATTCTGGCAGATTTATACCATGAGGAGCCAATGTCATATTTTCTAAGTACATAAGACTACATGAGGGAGGAAAACAGTTCCTGCTCTCTAATAGCTAATTTTAGTCCAAACTTCCTTTATTTACAGTGTATTACTCCCCTGTGTTTCCAGATGTATTTCTGTAATTAAGGGCTGGATTACATAGAAAAATATGGGTGATATTTTATGGGATATGTCTAATTCTGCATAAAAGCATGCCTGCAGTCAGCCGAGGAGAGTCTCAGATGGTGCTAGCTGCCTCCGTCAGACCCTGGCTGGAATCTGTTCGGGCATTTTACTGTGGGACTGTGCCTCAGCTCTTGTCTCTGAGGGCTTTTTGGGGCAGTACCCAGGAGTCTTCCTCCACACTGAGCTGTGCTTGAGAAAGAGGCAGCTATCCCCCAAGGTTTTTGGCGAAATCTGTGGAAAAGACCAGTCTGCTAGGGGAGAGGTTTGTGCAAGCAATGCTTTGTATTTTAGGCAGGATTTTAGGGGTAACTCACAGTCAGGTCATGCAGATAATTTCACCATCTGACTAATTCCACCTGAGTTTCATATTTACTTTGGGTGCCAAAAGGCAGGGTCTCACCTGTTGTAAATAATCATTTATCTATACTCACAGACACGGAGTTATGGCTCTTTACAGCAGCTTACAGCTGACCCCCAAACTGAACTCCTTACTACTGTCCATTTTACTCTTGTCAGATCTTTCATGCTTTTGACAAAGGTAGAAAAATATTTTGTAAGGACTTGTGTTCATCTGGGTTTTTATGTCAGTTAACATGTTTCAGAAAAAGGCATGATTTCCCTGCACATTATACCAATACCATTTTTCTCTTACCCTAGGGTGAATTATCTTTGATTACTCTGGTCTTATCACTAGAAGGGGCATTTGACTTTAACTCTGCACTGTACTTAATACTGCAATTTCTGAAGCTTTGAAAGGGCTTCTTTTCCTCAGTGAGAATAACATATCTTTCCTCAATTGAGTTCACAAACTTCCAAGTGCCTGGATGCAGGTAGATCAGCCTTACCAGACCCTTGACATTGTTTTCATCATCATCCCACCAACTGCTCCAGTAAGATTACAGACGTCTTAAATTGATAACAAAGGTTTAAAAGCCAGAATTGCATTAAGGCATGAGGTACATTTGTTCAAAGATGCACCTCTTGGTGCGTAATAATATTGCTTCCTCAGAATGATGAAAGAAAAAATGATGCAGGAATAATAGGCATAGTAAAACCATGTATAACAATATAAAGAGCTTTAAAAATTGTAATTACATGAATTCTTATTTTTCAATAATATCATAGACATAAAAGAAGAATCTGATCAATACTATCATCAGCCTGGAGATATGTGGCCAGATTTGGAGATGTTTAAGAAGACGCCTTTTGACTACACTATCCATGACCCGAAATATGAAGATGCAAGTCTGATTTGTTCAAAGCTTCAGACTATAAACAGTGAAGGTTAGAATTTGAAAAATCTAGATTGGTACACATATATGTATTTATTTGTTTGTAACATGAGAATCCTGTTAAACTTTTAAACAGAGTGAAATTATCAGAATTGCACTTGACTAAGTAATGGTGAAAAAAGATTTGAAGTTTGCCAGAGTATGAGCCTTATAAATGTTTTGTGGAATATTATACAGGTAGTCTTTCATTTAAAAAGCTCTGATTCCACAATAAGTTTGTGTATTTGAATGTTTTTATGTAGTAGCATTGTCCTGCTCTGTAGTGACGAAGTGACTTATGTGGGTAAAGTTATTTATGTACTTAAAAGTGTTTATAGGTTTATTTTTTAGGTTTTGGTTTAGGTTTGGAAAGCGTGAGATGCATATGTCCAGATCTAGATTCCTGGAGTATTGAGATGTGAATTAGTCCTCTGATTAGTCAGCTGGACATACACAAGCCCATGGGACTGGGTAGGATGTATCCAAGCATGCTGAGGGAGCTGGCCAACACCATTGCGAGGCTACTGTCTATCATTTTTAAAAGGTAACGACAATTGGTGGAGGTTCCTGATGGTTGGAAAAAGGGAAATGCCATGCTGTTCCTCTACAGGATAGAAGGAGGATCAAAGCAATTACAGCCTAGTCAGCCTACCCTCAGTCCTCAAAACAATTATGGAACCAATTCTCTCGTAAGCCATGTCCAGAACCATGAAGGACAGGAAAGTGATAGGGAGCAGCTAGAATGCATCCATCATAGGCAAATCGTGATTGGTAAACATGATTGCATTTTATGATGAGATGACTGGCACTACGGACAAAGGAAGAGCAGTGGGTTTATCTTGACTTCAGCAAGGCTTTTGTCACTGTCTTCTATGATATCCATATAGCCAAAACTGGAGAGAGATGGTTTGGATAGGTGGATTGTAAAGTGGGTGGGAAATTGGCTGGACTGCTGAACTCAAAATGTGATGAGTGGCACAAATCTGACTGACAGCTGGGTATGCATGGCAATACTCAGAGACTGATAGTGAGGCAAATGCTGTTTAAGATTGCCATTAATAACCTGGTCAAAGGGACAGAATGCAACGTCAGCAAGTTCATGGATGATACCAAATTGGGGGAGCAGTCAATATGCAGGAACGTAGCATTGCCATTCAGAAAGACCTTGACAGGCTGGAGAAATGGAACCTCCAGGAAGGAACCTCAGAAACAGGAACCTGCAAAGGTTCAGCAAAGGTAAATGTAAGATCTTGCACTTCAGATGGGAAAATTTTTTGCAGCTGTACAAGCTTGGGATCAGCTGTATAGACAGCAACTTTGAGGAAGGTGACCTGATGATCCTGGTAGACAATTTGAACATGAGTCACCAGTTCTCCATTGGCTTAATGGCTTACTAAAAATCTAGCAAGCAGGTCAAAGGAAGTGATTACTCTTCTGTGCATGGCACCTATAAGACCACATCTGGAGTATTCTGTCAAGTTTTTGGCTTCTGAGTACAAGAAAGACATTGACATATAGAAGTGAGTCTAGTGGGTAGCCACCAAGATGGGTAGAGGCTTGAAGCGCATGATGTACATAGAAAATTGAAGAGAATTGGGTTTGTTCAGTCTGGAGAAGTCTAGCAGAGGCATCTGATTGCTGTCTTCAACTTCGTAATGGGAACTTATAGACTCAAACTATTATAGGCACACAGCATAAGGACAAGAGACAACAGACACAAGATGCAACTTGGGAAATTACAATTAGATAATATGAAAAATATTTCCAGAATAAAAGTGGTCAAACCATGGAGCAGGTTGCCCAGAGAGACTGTGGAAACTCCACTCCTAATGATTTTCAAAACTTGACAGGACAAGGAACAACCTTGAACAACCTGATCTGATGCTGAAAATCTGAGTGAAAGGTTTGGCCAGAAGTCCTTTTCAGCAGAAATTACATCTCATCTTCCTTCAGCCTCCCACAAAGAAGACCTTTTTTTGAAATGTGGATATTCAGTGAAGAGCAACATCACTAAATTTGCCAAGTTCATTTCACATAATCTGTGATGTCCGTCACAGGACTGCAAATGTCTGTCATAAGACTCTTTTTTACTATTTATTACTTTTGTAAGCATTCAACTGATAGTAACAACAGCAACAATAATTTTAATAATCTGGCTTTGCTTACACCTCAACCTTATGTGAAATCTGTATAGAATTATTATAATTATGAATTTGGAGATACTTCTTTATAGTCCTCTTTGCTGTACATAACAATTTGTAAAAATACTATGCTTAGAATCAATTCATAGCTTGTTTTGCATGTGTTTAATCCTGCCATTGTTCCTAGAAGCTAACTACAGTGACAGAAACAGTTTGTCACACGGGAATACATTCTGGCCTTGAATATATGTTACATTTAAGTTGTTTCTTTTTTTAATAGACAGATCAACGAGCAGGAGACAGGACGATATGTATACACGCCGTCAAACAACTAGGATGAGATTGTCCAAGTATGCAGCATATAACACCTACCATCACTGTGAACAGTGTCATCAGTATATGGGTTTCAATCCCAGGTACCAGGTAAAGATTTCCAGATATTACTCTGCAGAGCAGAAACTGAAGCAGACAGAACCCAAACACAGTTTTGTGTACATTCACTGTATTTGAATTGGCTTAGAAGTTGTATGTATGTGTTAAAACCAGCTGATTTACAGATTTTGTTATTTCTTGAGGTTTGCCTGCCTTGACCAGACTGCACGTTTGGGGATGTCAGAGGACTGATCCTTGCCTCATTTACACTAGCTTATTCAGTTCTGTAATCTGAATTCTACATGTATACTACCAGTTAAAACTACTTTCCCAGTAAACGTTTCCCACTGGGACTTGCTTACATTTTCACCTGACTAACTGCAAAAGACGCTAATTCTGATACAGAAGTAGTCCAGCATAGAGTAGTCTATATGTGGCATACAGACTGTTATTACTCAGGCAATTTCCTGCCTATTAGAATGTGAGGAAGAAGGTAATAGCAATGCAAATACTGGTTTTTATGTGTCAATATTTCTGAAAGCCAAGAGTGGCCTATAAGTACTGGTACCATCTGCAAGACGAAGCTGAAACAATGGTTTCAAAAGAGGGAACAGTTTAATTTTTTTTTTTTAGTGTATGCTCTAGCCTAGGGGGCATTGCTTAACACCTAGTGATCATGAAGTAAAATCTAATGCAATACAGTAAGTGACTGTAGTCTGTTTGGTAATGTTATAAATGTGTATTAACTACACTGAGACCTTGTAGTTTGACTCTAACCACTGGAATTATCCTATTTTTTCCCATACTCAGCTTTATGAGTCCACTCTGCATGCATTTGCCTTTTCCTATTCTATGCTGGGAGAAGAGATCCAGCTGCATTTTATCATTCCAAAGTCAAAGGAGCATCATTTTGTCTTTAGCCAACCAGGAAGACAATTGGAAAGCATGAGGCTACCACTAGTCACAGATAAGGTAGATGGATAATTATATTTATGGCCATATATGGGAGGAGACACCACCAATTTTAAAATTTGTTGAATTAGGATTCTTTACACTTCTGGTCCTGCTGTCAAGAGATATTGAAGATGTCCTGATACTAAGCTTGTATTTTCTCCCAGAAAGGGAGACATGAAGCAAAACTGTCAAGGCACCAATAAGCTGTTTCTTTTGCTCATTATCAGGGTTGATCCTTTGGTATAAACACTCTTATTTGGGGGAAAAGGTCTTTGGTTATGGGTTTAAAATGTTAAAGTGAGAATGGTTTCAGCAATGAGTCTCAGAGACGTCGTTTTGTTTACCATACAGTTACTAAGAGGAAGCAGTTTTTTACTGTAGAGGAAGGCAGTGGATTACCCTGTCTTATCCTGCATATATGCTCAGTTGCTTTCATATAAAAATAAGGCTTTCAAAGAATCTTTGTCATGGCTTCAAGACTGTCCAAAGAATCACATGTCACGCTTGTAGAAAACACTGTAAGGTCATCCATCTAACAGGCTATGCAAACTCTGATGTTAGCCTTTACAGTAACTCCTAAAATCCATGTCTAAGATGAAGCTGTGCCTTGTTCAGGCCACACTGCTTGGAGTATTGAAGCAATTTGTGGAACGATAGTTAGCAGTAGTACTTTTATCGTGGAGAAAATAGGCTGTTTCCAATAAACAATAACCAATCAGTACCACCCTCCAGTTCGGGCTTTTATGTCCGGTTCAAGTTTGAAATGGGAGAACCCAGGCAGCAACACAGCAGCAACTGTGCAATGTGAGGATGAAACCCCCTGCTCTTCCTCACCCAGTAAACTTGTGCTTGGCTACGCAGTCAGAACTGCGCCCTGGGTCCTTGTGGATTCTTTTCCTGCTTCTGCCACTGACCCGCTTTGAGGCTTTACCAAAACCATTTATTTTTCCTTTGCTTCTTTTTCTGTTCACTTGCTCAGAAATGGTGCCTGCAATCTTGCTGCAAGCTTGAAAAGTGCTGTGGGATATAAACATAGATTATTAAACCATTATAAAATATTTTTCTTGATCCACTTTAAATTCCCTTTTGTGAACTCCACTGGCATCAAATCCACCATTTTGTGCTTTGGCAGTTTTAAATCTTGAGTGCTTAATTGTGAGGGCTTTGGAGAGTCTCTGTGAAGAAGCACACTTTCATTCTGGGACCTTAATGACCTTAGTAGGAACCAGGCTAAAATCAGTTGCCCAGACTGGAACAGTCCTGGATGTCTGTAGAAACAGGGCATTCAGAAACTGTACTATCAAACTTGGAAGCACCTAGTGAGTTTCAATGCATTCAGGATTGAGTAATAGCCAGTCAGAAGGGGTGTACTGCAGTTTTGGAGTAAGGTGTTTCTTACCATCTTATGTCATATGGACCTAAATCCTTTTCCAGATCTAGCCTCAAGGTCCCTGTGCACTTGGCAGGTCAACGTTAGCAGTCCTATCCAGTCCACCACACTCTCACCAGTCAAATAAGCTAAAGTGATAGAGTTTTCTTCTTCCCAACTCTTGTAAAAGTCACTTATTTTCCTATTAAGCTGATTTAAAATGTAGCAGTTTGTCCAGTGTCAGTGAATCTGATTTATTCTTCTGAAGGATCTGGTTCTCTTTGTTTAAACATCCTCCAGCTTAATACAGAAACTCACACTTCTTTTTATTTACAGAGTGAAGATTACATAAAAAGCCCCACTTTTACTCCCACCACTGGTCGTCATGAACATGGACTTTTCAATTTATATCATGCAATGGATGGAGCCAGTCATTTGCATGTTTTAGTTGTCAAGGAATACGAAATGGCCATATATAAGAAGTATTGGCCCAACCACATCATGCTTGTTCTTCCAAGCATTTTCAACAGTGCCGGAGTAGGTAAGTATAACAAAAAGTTCTAACAAATGTGGACAGAGGACTTGGGCCCTTGAGGTGTTGTTACTCAACAGTGAAATGTAGACACACACGTTGTAGCTAGCATACCTGATCTGGTGATCTGGATTCTCTTTAAAGACAATGTGTCACAGTCGAAGATGCAATTCACTTAATCCAGGTCACCTAAAACAAGCTAGATGAATTGCACCCCAGAAATACTTACTCTTCTCTATTGATTTTAAAGGGAGCTGAGGGTGTTAACTCAGATGGAGTTACCTACTCTGTTTCCTTGTGGAAATAAGTTATGTGCTATTTGCATAGGCAGTGATGCACTGATTAGGTACATCTCTTAGGTACGTTCTGCTAATATAATATCTGTAAAATAATCAGCACCTCGCTTTTATTGCTGGAACAACTTATAGACAGCAGTAGTGACAAACATTCAAAGTAGATCATCAAGGGAAATTGTTCCCGTGTTATTCAGTTAGTCAATCAACATCTCTAGACGTTTGCGCTAACAGATGCTAGTGGAGCCAAATATCTCTCAGGTTGAAAGAATCAGTTGCAAAACCCTTAAGACACTAGCAAATCTTTACCACAGAAGTCAAGCTTCATTTTGTGTGCTTCCCAGTGGGGTCCTATAAGTCATTTGTTTGGCAAGTGACAAAGTAAGTTGGCTCTGGGGAGTGTTAGGGTGTTAAAATCTTCAGAGTGATTCATGCCCTGGTCTGCAGAAGTATTAACTTCATGTCCTGGTTTCGGCTGGGATAGAGTTAAATATCTTCCTAGTGCTGTGTTTTGGATTTAGTATACGAAGAATGTTGATAACACACTGATGTTTCAGTTGTTGCTAAATACCCTGCTAGTCAAGGACATTCAGCTTCCATGCTCTGCCAAGTGCACAAGAGGCTGGGAGGGAGCATAGCTGGGACAGCTGGCCCAGGTGGCCAGCGGGGTTTTCCATACCATGTGACATCATGCTCAGTATGTGAATGGTAGGCATGTTCCCGCAAGTAGCGATCACTACTTGGTTATCGGTCAGCATGGGTGGTGAGCAATTGCGTTGTGCATCACTCATTTTATATATTCTATCATCATTATTATTATTATTATTATCATCGTCATCATCATTATCATTATTATTATCATTATTATCATCCCTTCCTTTTCTGTTCTATTAAACTGTCTTTATTTCAACCCACGAGCTTTCTCATTCTTACCCTTCCGATTCTCTGCCCGACCTACTGGGGAGGGGGAGGGGGGGAGGAGTGAGCGAGCTGCTATGTGGTGTTTGGCTGTCTGCCAGGTTAAACCACAACACTTCAAAAGGCTTCCAAGTTAAAAGCAAACATTTTCTGCCCCTACATTTAATCTGATGGCTTATGTCCTTGGTTTCAGGTGCTGCACACTTCCTGATAAAAGAGTTGTCTTATCATAACTTGGAGCTTGAACGAAATCGGCAGGAGGAGCTGGGGATAAAACCTCAGGATATTTGGCCTTTCATTGTCATTTCAGATGACTCCTGTGTTATGTGGAATGCAGTAGAAGTTGATTGTTCAGGAGACAGGAAAAGGTAAATAGAGTAATATATGCTTTTTCAGCTGATCTCTTTTAACGTTTCACTGCATATCAGTTCTGAAATTACATTTGATATACTACAACTTTTACCTTGTACAAGCAGAGAATAAAATTTGCCTAACAAGAGAAGTCTTTTCCTTAGATATCTGCCTTTGCATAGCACATAGTTTAGTGCCTGTTTTTCATTCCTGTCCCCTGAGGATTTAAGTGCCTGCAGCCTTTGCTGTATAGCTTGACTCCAGTTCAAACTAGAGTTACTTGGACTGTGGATTTCAGACTGTAAACAATCTCTGATACATTGGGCAAGCATGGGCATTCACATGTACATTTTTAACAGGATTTTTCTAAAGAAGTTAACAGACGTTTCTGTGCAAATTGTGCAACTGATTTCCTCTGGCTCTTTTGTCAGTCCCAGTCTGTATGGCTCCTTTATTAGCTCCCCAAATCCCCAAACAAGTATTTTTGTTTTCATTACTTTAGAACATTGTTTGTACTAGATATTTTTATCTATTCCCAGAACGGTGCTATGCAGGATTTACAGCAAACCTTCAAAGAGAACTAAACTCAGTGAAAACTGAGATTTATGGACTCTAGGGGTGGGGTAGGAGGATCTTATACTTTGCACTTAAGTTATGGCACAAAGTCAGCAACCCTCCCAGAGTAATTTGGAACATTATCCAGGTAACTTTAAAAGTTTACATATCTGAGTGAATATTTTGAAAGATCCAGACTAAATTTCAGATCTGTCATACCAGTCCCCACCACATAAGCACTAGTTAACTTTAAGTTTTGATTAGAGAGACAAAAAGTTGCAGTAAAGTAAACAACACTGAAGTTATCTACTTGATACTCGTAACTACTTTTGACTGTTAAGAATTGCTCTTCCGCTGTACAAGATTCTGAATATTCTCTATATACTTTAAAATTAACACATTTTTGTGATTATTGTAGTGACTATACGTGGACTGAAAGGAATGTTTCCTTGAAGCAAATTCTGCAACATATTGAAGCAACTCCCAATGTCACTCACTATGCCTTAACTGGGATGAGGAAATGGTCCAGTAAAACAAACAGTGCTGAGATCAAGGAACCATTCTCCTGCTGCCATGTGCATGATTTCATTATGCTGAATGTTGATCTGACACAGAATGTACAGTACAATCAGAACAGGTAAGTGAATAAGTAGCATCTTTCAATAGAGATAATAGAGACAATAGAGACAATAGAGAACCAAATAAAGGAAGTTTTACAAAAACTTGTTGGTTTTTTGGGGAGGTTGTTAATGGGATGCAGACAGATTTTGTTTTCTTACTGATGGTTCAAATCCTTCCCAAATTGCCAGCAGTTGAAAAAGACATTAATTTCCATAGTTCCAAATAAACCAGTCATATTTGAATAACAGGGTAGACACACTCAGCAGTGTGCCCTGCTGTATTGGTCCCCAAGTTGTCGAGTCCAAGTGGCCTTTTGGGAAACACTGTGCTTCCCCTCCTGCCCGCTTACCTGCACTCTCTTCCAAAGGAAACAGGGGTGTATGGGTGAATTGTGCATAATCAACTCTTGTTCTAACATGGAATTGAGATATAGCTGGGCTTTTTACCCTGAGTAGCACAACACTGGAGCATACTGCATGTGTGCTCATCAGGACAATCAGAAGAAAGGAATAAATAAACCTCATTAACGTTGGTGGTTGTTTCTCACATTCAGCTGTCTCAGAAATCCCATTTATTGTGCCACATAGGATGTATCAGTTTATAATATTGCCGTACACAGTATCCAGAACTGCCATACAGTTACCAGAACTGTATTCACTAGGTACATCATCTCACAGAATTTCACTGATCTATGTGAAATAAACTGTGGTTTTGGCCCCAGTTCTGAGGGGCAAGCATTTATTACAACAGAATGAAGTAGATATCACTAGAGGTGGGATTCACTTGTCTAAAGCTGGTCTTTAGGCACCTCAGAATATGCAAGATGTCCATATGGGGCTGACGGGTATGACATGAAATCTACATGTGTTTTTCTTTGAGCTAGGTGGGATACCCCAGGTAATCTAAAATGACTCTACACACCTAGACTTACATAACTGAACATCAGTCACTGTACTTCTTAGGACTCCTCTCCTACCTCAGGAATATGTCTTTTGAAGTCCGGGTTTACTTATAACTGCAGGAAAGCACTTCTGCTTTCATTATTCTGTGGCTAAACAGGTGACCTAAATTTCTATCGTCACCAGCCTGACACTTTAAAAGAGCATTTTAGACTTGCTCACGTGCATCTCCTAGTACAGAACTGTGCTCTCGGGCTGTCTAACTGTATTACCTTATGAAGCATTATGAAAGGCTAATGAAGAGAACAACAATAAAGCAAAATGATACGAGTACAGGCAGCAATGTTAAAATGTCAGGAAAGACAGAT
>NW_009209721.1:39088-40009 GCF_000690835.1 Fulmarus glacialis
GCCTGTGTCTTTAAACCATGCGTGGCTCACCATAATCCTCTGTGTGGGTGCTGTTGACCCTGAAGTATTGTATGACATTCCAAGCCTGGGCTGGCAAGGAAAAAGGTACATTTTAAAACACAGAGACACTGACATTCAGGGATACCAAATATCCATGTAAATATTACTAAGATCAAAGACAAGGTTTTAGAAACATATAATTAAATGCCATGTTTCTCACTGATGTTCCCTGTTGCAGTAATTGCTCGGCTCTCCTAAATCCAAGCCCTGGATGTTAATCCAACAGTTCTGCACATCATCCTGTTTGCTGTGTAATATCTACATTCAAAATGGAGAACTGAGTCTGAATTTTCCAAAGGCCAGAGAATTTGGGGTTTAGGAGTTTAGGAGTTTACCTTTTATTCTGCTCTTATTTTCAAAATGGATCAAATTTAATTCAGGGATGTTTGGCCTCATTCTGCTTAATTTATTCCTATGTCTCAGCAGTTCTGGTGTATTAAGAAAGGACTCCTTGTCTTCAAATAGTTTTTGTCTCTAATGTAAAATGACATTATTTCTGTAGAGGAATATTGAAAAAATTTACTGGATATTCGTATTCTAAGGGAAAAATGAGTAGTCGGAGACCTCTGTGCATTTGACAAATCAAATGTAGGGCCTCATCCATTTCCTTGCAAGTCAAAGGAATTAATTCTCTTGACCTTTTGGGGTAGTAATGCTTGTAGCCATTTTCTATGACTGTGTAAAAGGCTAAGAAAATATTTTAACTCCTAGGTCTTTTCCCTGGCAATTTCCTATCTTTCTCTTTCCACCTTCCTCTGTGTTTCTGGTCCTTTCGCCCCCTAAGTGGTTCCCTCCCTCATTCTGATCTTCTTGAACTCATTCTAGCCTAGTTTATTATTACAATGCTGAAGCCTCTTTCCC
>NW_009209721.1:40040-51439 GCF_000690835.1 Fulmarus glacialis
TGGTGGAGGGTCAGTATGTTTGACACCTGTCCTGACCCTGAGTGCTTGTATTTGTTAGTGTGTGATGAGAAACATTCCTCTGAACTGCTATGATTTTATTCTTTACAGATTTACGTGTGATGATGTTGACTTCAACTTGCGTGTCCACAGTGCTGGCCTTCTCATCTGTCGGTTCAATCACTTCAGTGTCATGAAAAAGCAAATTGCAGTAGGAGGACAGCGATCCTTCCACATTAAATCTAAGGTGGGAACTGAGACCTCTGTTTCATTATTGTTAAACTTCTATTCTCCTTTTTGTACCCTGTAACCAGGAAAGCTGAGGTATTTTGGTGCATCACCTGTTGCCAGTAACGGGGTCTGTCTGCCATGTTTTGGTTTTTTCTATTTCTTTCTGAACTCCACAATATTCTTAGCATAAATGCGCCTTTCCTTAATAATTTTCCTTTAAAACTTTTAAAAACACCTAAAGTATCTCTTTACAATCCAGATAACCATTCACTATGAGTATTTTATCTATAGCTATGGAATTGCTCATCTTCATATGACTTCATATGACTTCATACGTAGGAGTACTTTGGGTTCAAACAAGAAACCCCAAAGACTCTATAAATACAAGTATAATTCCGTGAAACTCTGAAACTTTTTGGTAGCAGATATTTTTGGCTGAATGACTTTGCTTCTTATTTGTAGGATAGAGACATATTTTATACAAACCAAAATTCAGATAAGTACAACTTGATTGATCAGGATTGATCTGTACCAGAAATATTTTTCCTCGTAGGTTTCTGACACTCCAGTTTCAATCTCACCTGCTCAGTACATTTGTGCTCCTGACAGCAAGCATACCTTCTTGGCAGCACCTGCTCAGTTGCTCCTTGAAAAATACCTCCAGTATCACAGCCATCGCTTCTTCCCTCTCTCACTGAAGAATTATAGCCATCCAGTGCTATCTGTGGACTGTTACCTTAACTTAGGACCACAGGTACTGAACAAAATAATCTCTAAGCGGCTCTAGAAATGTACAGGCTATGTTTCGGATGAGTTCATTGATGCATTCCTTAATAATAGTTACATAGCCTTTGAAGAATCAGGTATTAGATCCCTATAATGTTAAAATCAAATTCTTAGTCCCATAGAGACATTATTAGAGGCTACAAATAAAGTACATGGAGAACAATACCAGAGTTGTCCTAAATACTAATGTAGTCTGTGAATTATATTAGATTCTGAATTAACACAGAGCACATTTTTCTTTAAGAAGTGTTTTCTCAGTCTGCTATAATTTGGCCCTTCCTACAGCAAATTTCTTCCACAAGAGTATTTTACAAATACTAGCTAGCCCTTAGAAAGCCCTTCAAAATACAAATGTTTTAGTTCACTTTTGACTGATAAACTGAGGCAGAGAAGCAAATATCAAGACCACAGTCAGAATGGGAGAAGCTGACATTAGATCTCAGGAGCTGTTGGCTCTCTCTGATGGTTTTGGATCTAAAGCCAGGGTCATACTTAAACTCAAATGTTGGTCGGGTAGAAGTATGATACTAAGGTGGTGGTGTTCAGGAGAGAGAAACTGTTTTTACCTTTTCACCTGACTTGAATACTAAATGAAATTCAGTCTTGCTGGATTTACTAAACTTCTTTACCAAAACAGCTGTGTAATGACCTTCCCATATATTCTGCACCCAAAACATTTTGAACTGTATCTTTTAATTTGTTTTCTGGCTGAGCTCTTACAGGTCTACGTTCCCACCATGCTTGGAAAAACAAACTCTGTGGAAGGGCATTGCACTGTTACTGTCTTCATCCATTGCATCCTTTCAGCTCTAACCCATTCAGCACATGAAATGAGTTCAATTCAGTTCTGGAATTGTTACCTGAGCTGGAATATGATACAATATGATTGAAGGAATGTGGGTAAATATAGGCATCCTGGGCCAGAGTCTCAGTTGCTGTGGGTCAACCTTCCTGCACTGAATCATGCTGATTTATGCTAGATGAGGGTCTGCCCCAACTAAGTAGTACAACGACACTTTGGAAACAAAGCCTTGTGTGGAAGATTGCTTAATTTAAACTTATAAATCCTGAAGGAGTGCTATAAATATTCCCAGTTTCTAGTGGATTTGGGGAGTAGCCATAAAAACAAACTAGATAAGAGGAAACCTCACGCATTTATGTATATGCTCAACTATACTGACTTGATTAATCCTATCGTAATGTAAATGAAATGAGGCATTTCTAAAGGGTTCTTTTCGTGTCCGACTGCACAGTTACTGTGTTTACTTATGTGTAGATAAACTGTGCTGGGCAGGTCACAGCATTATGGTTGTGGGGAGCTATTGTCACTGCAGCTTTCAAACCCTGTCATATCTAAACCTCATGATAATAATAGTAATGAATAGTAACGACTAATACATAGTTATGAATAGTGCTTTTATGTAGATTTTTAATAAGTAGAGGGATGTTTAGGAAGGAGCTATAAAAATCACAATACTTGGAGTTGGAAAGCAAGTCTGAATTTGCATCAGGTGCAAATACTGAAAGCTTGATATCAAGCCTTAGCTTTATATAGAAGCTTGAAAAATGTTAATTTTTTTTTCCCCTGTCCCAATCAGATTGCAGTTTGCTACGTGAGTTCTCGGCCTCACTCTCTGAATATCAGTTCCTCTGGTTTGACATTCAGTGGTCTCCTGCTATACCTCTGTGACTCCTTTGTTGTAGCTAGCTTTTTGAAGAAGTTTCATTTTCTTAAAGGTGAGCTGCAATGATTTTATTACAGAGAATTATATGATCTGGTGTCTGGGAATCTGGGGAAAAATGTGTTCTATATGAAAATATACATGCATATATATGTATATGCACGTATTCATACTTGTCTTTATACGTCGCACCCATCTTTGATGCTTGATCATGCTGGCTCTGTACTGTAGTAAACTGGTATATAACAGTGCTATAAGTTCTGCAGATTTCGAAATGGGGAGGAATGTTGGATCTATATCATTCTGCTTAGTTTATGTTTGAAAAATGAGTATTTAATATTTATGTATTAAGCATTTACCTATTGTGCTCTTGCAGGTTTTCTAATTTTCGATAGAAAATGGGTGATGGACAAGCCTCCGTCAAAATCTATTTACTATCCTTAGAAATAGAAGCTGGCTCATTCAAAATTTATTCCTAATAACCAGTTTCTCCACGTAATCCTTATGAGGGTGGATAGCAGTGGAGACAAATAACTTCCATTTTTATTGCGGGCAGTCACACTGCAAACTTCTTTTGGATTGTTCAGCTACTATCTTAGGTATTTAGGGCTCTGGGGATTTGTTTCACGCACAGCTATAACTGAGGGAAGAATGCCATGGCAAATGCCTTCTTGAAACAGGAAGATTCGTTATGAACTGCTGTGTTCTTTGTTGCAGTTAATACAGTTTCATGTAGGTATGTGTAGCAAAGTGCAAACTGGGGTACACAGTGCTTTTACCCACACACACCACTGAAGCCACATGAGTGCCAGTGTATATGCTCATTCTGGAGCAGCATCCACATTTTAATCAGCCTGTAGTTTCTCTAACAAGGCTATCAGAGTAACTGCAAATGAAAACTGTGCTTTTGTACTGCATTTTTTGAGTGACCAGAGGCTATCAATCAGTTTCATTTTGCATAAACCAGACAATTTTTATAGCATGTAGCACAAGGTGTATTTGATTTGGGATTTCTCCATCTCCCTTGGCAGTCTACTTGATTTTCTAACCCGACACATGAGCATTAAACACCACATGATTGTCTGCCTTGTTTCTTTTTATTAAGTTCTCAGTTTTTTTTTGTCTTGGGCGTTGCCACTTACCTCACCATCTCTCATTCGCCATTACCATGGCGAGGTAATTATTTCCTCTTAATTGAGCACTTTCCTCAGAAGCCAAGAAATCATGCATGCAAATTAAAATGGTATCAGCACGCCAGTCAAGACAGTTGATATTGTTTACTAAACTATGATATTTCTTACTTTGGCATTCTCGATTCGCCAGTGTCCATAGCCATACAGACCAGATTCGTCTTTGCCAGCACATTAGCTTACCAATCCGAAAAGCACCAAAGTTTGTGATTAGTTTTAAGGACATGTTTAGAGCATTTCTGATCAGCAGAGCACAAAGAGCTTAGTCAGCCATCATGGTGATTGACTTGTGGTATAAGTGTTTTGCTCAGTGAAGGTTTCACTCAACAAGGCAATGATCAGCAGGGTTAGAACAGTAATCGATATAGGCCTTTGTCTTGTTTTCTGCCAGGACCCATCACCACCTCCTTAGACCTGACAGTTTTACCCTTCCTTACCCTAAAGAATAGCGAATGTAGTGTTAGTCCTCTTTACTAGATGAATACCAGATACCTCAAGTTACACAAGAAGATCTTGATAAACAGGGAGCTGAACATAGCTCTCCTCATGAGTGGAGAGCTACATGAGTGTCTTAATTTTTTCCTAAGCCCATTTGTAACTCCTGCTGTGAAAGTGGTGGAGTTCTACATGCTAAGGGGTGGTGCAAGCTGGGTGATATGCGAACAAAGGGGATACTCACGTGGGTTTCTTTTTAACTGTTTGCTTAGGTGCCACCCTGTGTGTGATTTGTCAAGATCGCAATTCTCTTCGCCAGACTGTTGTCCGGCTAGAGCTGGAAGACGAATGGCAGTTCCGACTGCGGGATGAATTCCAGACTGCGAATGCAAAAGAGGACAGACCACTTTTCTTCCTGACTGGACGACATATTTAATTGAAGAGAGACACATTTCTTGAATGGTACAAGAGACTATAATTGCCACCATTTCATGAAATTACTTTTGAGAGGCTCTGCTTTCTGAACAGAAACAGGATTGTTTTCTATTGTTTATTAGAATGATATCTAATCAGACAATTTATGCTCATATTTCCAAACATTGAAGTGACTTTTCTAGTCTAATTGTCTGATGACAATTCCTGGGAGAGACGCAGAAACTTACTACTCCGCATGGCGGAAATAATTTTGGATCAGAAGGGAGGTCAATGAGTGCACTTGTTCTGTGACAAAAAAGACCACATGCAAGTTCATAAGCAAGAGTTTTAGAAAACTTTTTGTACATTCCAGAAATAGAAAATGTAAATTTAGGAGCAGATTTTGTTTTACAAGTCTTATTTATCTAACAGTTGGCACAAGGCAACAGGAATTGTTACAGTTTTGTAGTATACTGCTACTGATTGATCCAGGTAGGCTTTTTATATGAAGATTTGTAAAGTATATTTCTTAAATAGTGGGAACTCAGTTGGAGCAGTTGGAACTCAGTTAATTTTTGAAACAGGTGCCACGCTGGATAGTTTTACCATACAGGACTCTTGGGGTAGAAGCATAATTACATGTCTGGTTTTATTAGCATAATGAAGAGTCAAGAAAGTAGATTTTAAAATGAGATCTGAACATTTAAACCTGAAACTCCAATTACCTTGAGTAACTGAAGAGACCAAATGGAGAAACTGACCTGCAAGTGACTTATTACATCTAGAACAGTGGTGTTTCCTGGTTTCTGATTAAACTGTTGCACTGGCTGCAGGCTTCAGGCTGGGCCCAGTGCACTCAAGACAGCAGATAAGAGAGTTCTGAAACACTCCCAATACACTTTCTGGGGATATTTTCTTGCCAAGGTGCTTCAAAAGAGTGAGAAAATGGAGACTATATCTCTGAGGAATTCAGGTGGAAATCTAAAATCACGTTCTAGAATGGCACCAGGCGTCAAGATATTTTGTAGTCTCTAAATGTGAAGTCAGTGGTCACGGTCTTCATCTATGTTTTCAGAAATATTCTCTGAGTTGCAAACTTCATGTTTGTCTTTACAGAATCAGTGTTAACTTCACTTAGTCCAGGTGCAGGAAGGATGAGTATAGACATTGTCAGAAGACATCTAATATTTGGGCAGTCCTTTCTTGCTGGATGCAACAATGGGGGATCATTGATTTTGTACTGATGAAATGCCATTAAGGGCCTGAGTCCGTTACAGTACTGGCCTTGAAATGCAGACATCAGTATGACTATGCCAAAGAGCTAATTTAAGTTCATTTACAGGGAAAAGGTAAGTTCTCTAAGTTTGAGAGACTTAGATTGCTATTTACAAGATAACTGCTGGAGATCAGTGTGTTTCTATATTTCATTGTCCTTGTTTCAGAATGAGAATTCACTTTGTTTCTGAGTCCGTTACAGTACTGGCCTTGAAACGCAGACATCAGTATGACTATGCCAAAGAGCTAATTTAAGTTCATTTACAGGGAAAAGGTAAGTTCTCTAAGTTTGAGAGACTTAGATTGCTATTTACAAGATAACTGCTGGAGATCAGTGTGTTTCTATATTTCATTGTCCTTGTTTCAGAATGAGAATTCACTTTGTTTAAGCTTTGGGAAGGAAGGCGGGCATTGTCCTATGTAAATAGCATTACCTGTTCAGTTTTCACCAGTTGATTAGTTAATTTAAACTTTTTTAAAGAAGTGTGACATTCATGTCTAATCCATCCTTTATAAATAAAGTTAATGCTGCATGGATATCTGTCTTGGTGATGTACAGGACCGTCAAGTATGCTTTTGCAGGGAAAAAAAATTGGTTGGAAAGGAGCTAATATAATTAAGGAATGCTCTGAAGTGATCAAGAGAAAATACAGTACTTCTTAATGGCCTAAAGTGTAATGCAGCCTCAAAGGTATAAGAATTTTTACAAGAACTCAGAACTAAAGACGGTGGGTTGAAATCTCCTTTCCTGTGACCAAATACTTAAACAACTTATACCAAATGTCTGTCAACTTTCCCTGTGTTTTTGACTTAAGATTTGCTTTGCAAGTTTTTAGACATCCATTTTCTCCAAGAAACTGAAAAAACGCCTAAAGGATATAATAATAAACAAACAAAAATAAATCACATCCTTTCTTAACATTCTCTTTTGCCACAAAGTCTTCAAAACGTTGACAAAATGCAGCCACTAGTGGGCTGAAACCATCATACTCTTGAGTGTTGTTTCACCGTTAACCTCTTGCTCCGTGAGTTACTTACCTACTGTATCCTGTCTACAGGATAGGGGTCTCAGGACCTGGCCTCTCTGGACATATGTCTATCGTGTGACCAAGTGCAATCATTCTCCATCATGGAATACATACATAAGCAATCATGTATATGGTGAAACTTCCTTGCACAGCTCATTGTCTGATGGAGAACATCCTGTTGTAAGACCAGATATGCACTTACTGTGTGACCAAAATGCAGTTACTTCCCATCATATGACCAGCTATGTACCCAACACGGTAGAAAAATACAGCATTTTGTTCCCAGGATACCAAATTCTTACGGTGGATAAGTCAGGGAGAGCCGCTCCCCAGAGCTCCATCCAAAAGTTTCTTCATCCCTGACCTAGTTTACAAGATAAGCTCCTTTAGACTGTAAGTTTTCAGGGAGAGGGACAATGTAGGGTTCATGTCCAAGTAGGACTCTGAGGTGCTACAGTAATACAAATAAATAATAAGGATAAATAAAAACAAATCTGTTTGGGTGGGACTGGCATCCTGTGCTGCAACTTCTTTGTGCTGTAGTTGTTTACCACAGGTGCACGTGTTGGGCATGCGTTGGGTGGAGGTCCCAGCTCCACCCGTCCCTTGTCTTGCCTTTTGTGGGAGGGAATTACTGACTTTCAGTCCCAGTGACCTTTGCGAGAAAACTTGGCCCCTGCCCATTATGTACACAGATCTTGTAAGTCTTTCCTTTCTGACTTTGGACGTGGCAATAAGATAGAGTTCTGCATCACATGGATTGACTTGATAATGTAGTGGCAAATAAAATAAAAGGCATTGCCTGCATGCTTTTACAGGCTTTTTACAGCCTCTACCTTCTTCTCTAGTGCCTTCCATGCTTGCTGGTTCAGTCATCCACTGTTATCACCTGAAGTAGTGTCATTAGCATGTTCTGTATCGTGTGTCAGTGTGTGAAGGATTTTATGATTCAGCTTCTGCAAAAAACTGTATCCAAATATAGAGAAAGTTACTGGGAAGGTGACATTATTTTCCTTCTTACCATCCTCTCTCCACTATCAAAGCACTCTTCACAAGCACTTAATCACTAATGGCTGGTATCTAATCATCTGGGCATTACAGATGATTAGAGGATGTAAGGGATTTCATCCTTCCCTAGCAAGTGCCTCCTGTTGTGATAGGGAATGTACGGATCTCAGCTCCCACTCTGCATCTAAAAGCAGCTGCTAAACATTGCTTGAGAGGGAGCTGCTTTTCAAAAGCTGTATCTGTGACACTCTGTGGTGAAATGTGTCACTCACACAAAAAGAAAGCGATAAACAACCCAAAGGAAGGGTCAGGGGAGAGGTTTACAGGGTGGAAAATGGAGAGCAAGGGAAATGGGGTCTATGAACAGAGGCGGCAGCACGGAAGAAGCTGGGGGGCAAGCAGGGCTCCTGGCTGCAGTAGGAAGTGTTTGCTGGGGCACGAGGACCCTGGGCAGGGGCTGTGTGCAGGGCAGTAGCATCAGGATTTCCATGGCAGGGGAATTCAGGTGGGTGGCGTGAGCACCCAGCTCAGCAGGTCCCGGCCATCTGCTGCGGGCTGCTGGGCTGGGCTGGCTGTGGGGCTTGGCGGGGATCACAAGACATCTCTCCTTCCTGGGGTCTGTTCCGCAGCCACTGCCAGGGGGCCTGTAGCAGAAATGACCGTGCCAGAGCTGTTGCTCAGAGCGGTAATGCATTGCAATTACCTCTGCTTGCATCCGTCCGCCACGCTTCCCCAGCGAGCACAGTCCCGCACACCGGCAGGCACCCACGCACCCACTACACGGCCTTTCACCCCACCACGCACAATCCGCCCCCTGCCTCTCCATTCTCCCACCAGAGCCCTCTGCTCACACATCCTCCCCTACCCCTCAGCAACCAGCCGTAATATTTCATCAGCTGTCACTGAAATACGGTGGCTGTGCTGGTGTGAAATAAAATCTGTATTCTTTCCTTTTTCCTACTTCCTTAAGGACGCAGCTCCTCGATGAAAAGTAAAACTAGTCCCAAACAACCTCTGCCTGTTGACTGTCTTCTACCCCTTATCCCTGCCCCAGTCTTCACCTGAAGAAATACTCAGTGGTTCTGGTCATTTGCAAATGCTTTTATAACATTTCCAGTCCTGTTTTGACAGCCCCCAAAATAACCATTGATGATTGTGGAGGACACAACTCCGGGAGTTTTGAGACAATAGTCCAATTGCTGGCATTGCCCATTGCTGACATATTTTTTGGTAAGGAAGTGATGGGCTGTCGGATATAACACTGAGACTCCTGCTCAGTGAGAAAAAGACATTTGGAGTCAACTGCCATGATTTTAAGAAAGACTTCATAAAGCTGCTTCATATGTAAATGTGGTTTTGATTAAAATCCTCAAGAAAATTGAAATGTTTGATTTAGATTTACATAGTAAAATAAACAGAAGAAAATTTCTTCACACTTGTTACATGACCGATGTGCTGATTACGCACTTAAACTCTGAACATACTAGAGTATTATTCTGGCAGCGTGTGCTGAGGTGCTATAGAAAATCTTGAGTGGCACTGATAACAGCAACTTAACAATTTTCTTTATTCTTAGAGACAACAGGATTGATAGGAAAGTGAGTTTTTACTTGTTACTACCCATAGGGACCAGTAACAGTTTGGAGAACAGTTATTGGCTCACAGGGTATTGCAGTAACCACTGGATTAGTTCTGCATCATATGATACCTATGCAGAATGTGCTTTTGCAAGCACACAGAATCTGTTTTTTGGTGATAGTGTGATTTCTTTCTATTCAAACTTAAATTATTCTTGTAAATACTGTTGATTTATCAGCCATAAATCTCATAGATCTGTCCCAGACAAGATGGCACCTGTGTTGGGGCAGGTTGGCAGCACTGTGTTCTCATGTTTGGGCTGAACATGCAGCATCTTGAATCTTACCTCTGCAGGAGATGCAAAACAGAAGTTACAACTCAGCAGCTGTGTAAGGTAGATTTTATTCTTGCTTTCTTATTGTAGCCCTATTTCAGGTACCAAGGTGCTATAGATTGCCATGGGTGTTTATGAGACAAAAGCCTTTACAAAAGGAAAATAGAGAAGCGCAGTTCCATACGCTTTGTCCACGGCAACTGCAGTAATGTGAAAGGGCTGGGGAAAGTTAAACTATTTTAGGTGAGTGACACTGTCCCAGTACAGTAGAGTTGTAATTGTATTCAAAAATATCTTAAATTAATCTTTAAGTTGAACAATTATTCTATTAAAAATAAGATGACATAATCTTATCAGTTCAGCAGAATAAAGTTTACACGAAGGTTACCATGAGCTAATATTACTATATTTAAATATACTGGGATGATTACAAATGTTTTTTTCCTTCTCATGATACAGCACTTACAAAAGCTGCTTATAAAAAGAAGTTGGCCCCTGTTTACCCTGTGTCATCATGCAGTGAAATCATGAGGCAATGTTTAAAACTGACATCAAGATTTCTGTTTGCACTGCATAATTATCCAATGAATGAAACTCATTGCTACAGGATCTCATAGAGGCTACGAGCTGAGGAGGAGTCCAAAAACCACTGTGAAGCTTATGTGAACTGTGAGTCTGAGAATATCTTCTGTGAATTTTGTGTCAGCCCCTGTGTTCCACGTGTGTCTTTGGTTGAAAACACCAACAGGGGAAGTAGCAGCAAAGTTGTGAAGTCCTGAGAGTGGGGAAATGGGAAGGGAGTGAGGGAAAGGCAGCTGCTGGGGTCGCAGGGGAGCACTGGGAGGGAGGCAAAGAGAGGGTGGCCAGCTGTGCGGGCATGGCAGCAGAGGAGGTGGGAAGGGGAGCAGGTAGTGGGAATGGCAACCTTGGGAAAAAGCTGAGAACCACTGTCCTAATTTATGAAAATTATGGAGAAAGATCTTTTTACATCTGGTTATTTTTCAATTTCTGGATATCTGGATCAGAAGTGTTTGGTGATGGTCACCCTTGGACATAGGATACCAGACTACCAGATGCATTGATCTAGGAACAGCAGCCGCTGAGTTCATATATGTTGCACGGAAGAATTGCTTGTACTTGTTAGTGCTTCCTGGTGAAAGCAGAAAGGTCCTGAAGTTGGACAGTGCAGAATATGACAAAAGCTTCAGAAATACAGTGTGCTGGGAAAGATGCACAACCACTTCTTGAAGAATTTTACAAATAAACATTATGCAACGTATTAGAATGATTTAAATAGTATTTCTGATAGATTGTTGTACTTGCCCATCACAGCTTGAAAGCAAATTTAACAGAAAAATGGGTGGGACAGTGGAAAATTACTCCAACAAACAGTGGTTCCTATCTTTTATGTTTAGTGAATAGACCTTTCAGCAGAAGCAGG
>NW_009209721.1:51485-65040 GCF_000690835.1 Fulmarus glacialis
TGTTTAGCTGAAATGAGAAGAATTGTATTGAATTTCCTTCCCCGAAATTGTTCCAGAAAGAAAATGTGATCTGTCAGATAGCTAATAAATGGGTTTCTGTGCTTACAGTTTTAACATTTGGTGTACAACAGAAACGAGTAACTTGAGCATCTTGGTAACTTAAGTGCTGTGCTGTTTTCTGTTGGAAGTGTTAGCCTACAACTTGAGAGTGACTTGGCTATTGGGCCACTTCAGATTCTGAGTTTCTAATTTGAAACATGAACGAGTCTAAATAAGCATCAATTTTTCTCAAAATTAGGTCTCTTCCAGATGTCTTCCAAGTCAATGTCCTGTGATCCTAAAAGTCACCCATCAGGAGGGATGTCCGTCGGGGACTGGCGCCAGTGGGCCAGAGTGGCAGAGTTCCAGGGGCAGGGGCAGGGGCAGGAGCAGGTCAGAGCGGGCAGCAGGAGGCTGCCTGCCAGCGCAGGAGGGATGCTGCGGGCAGCCCAGCAGACTCCCATAGGCCCAGTAGTACCTGGAGTGAGCCGAGAGTGCCTTGCTTGCACCTGAGGCCTGCCCTGTGATGCAAACTGACATCTCCTCTGCCATGTCAGACGTTTGCAGCAGTTTGGCAGCAGTGTTAGTTTTGGTTGATGCACAGGAATAACAGCTCGTTGCCAATACTCCCGCAGCTTAAAGGCAACTCCACGCAGCAGCGAGCTTCCTTCTCAGCTGGGATGTCACAGCTCTTTTTGAGACCCCAGAATAAATTGTTTTAGGAAACTGTTTCAGACTTTAAAAAGCCCTGCATGTTGTAGCTTGGGATGAGGAGGCAAGTACAGCTGATGCTGATGTTGCTGTTGAAAACAACACACTGTCAAACCACAGCCTGTGCGACTGTGATGCCCCACTCCTCAAGCTGCCAGTGCCTGGTGGGCTGCCAGCTATCAGAGAGGGCTGTCACTTTTTAGTCCTCTCTGTCTTTACATGCTGCCCAGCTTAGCGACACTCACAGTGCTGAGAGACCACGTGCTGGCAACAGGCTATTTCTCTACTCAGTGCTATATTTCCCAAGTTTTCTTCTTCTGTCACTTAAATATTTTCCTTCTTACTGAATTTGTACATAGCTTAAGGTTAAATATCAAACATATCTGGGCATATTTGTTCATTTGATAATCATTATCAGCTCACAGCTAACGCTAGGACTTCACGGCTAACACTAGGACTCTCCTGCAGCGGTGTGCTATAAATAGCCCATTTCGTTACATAACTCAGTGGAAAGGTTTAGAAGCCTTTGCCCAAAGTCAGAGATGTATCGGAAAGGTTCAGGTTTTTTGATAGCAATTTTATTTCACTAGCTACTGCAACTGGGTGCCTTATGAGCAGAGGAATAATAAATAATAAAATTCAAGCTAAAAGTTGTGAATTTGAAAGCATATCATAGCTGTGAATTAGTGGTCAGTTCAGGCACAAAACCTTCCCTAGGCCTGATGTGGGAGACAAAGCTGCCATTCCTGTCAGCTGCCAGAAGTGATTTCAAGATGCTGGACTCGGCAGTCCGCCCTTACAGAACCAGAAGTCTCACAAGTATCAGGGCAAGTTTGGCTGAAGTTACATAGGGTGACATCTATAATAATTGGATTCTACACTCTGGTACCGAACCCAACAGAAGGCCAAAAGGCACAAATGGAAAAGAAAATGGCCCTTTTTCAAACCTGATTGCACAGAAGAGCAGAAAAGCTGTGCTGCCTCCACATCCATGCAGTTATGGTTGTGGAGTTGTGCGGCTGTGCAGGATGGCAGAATAAGATTTTGACATTAATAACCTTGAAAACAAAATTAAACCATTAAAATCCATGCTAAATATGATTAGTGATGGTAATAAAATTGGCAGTGAAAATTCCTTATATTCTGTTCACAGAATTTATAACTCAGCAAATTGTCTGACCATAAAAACCTTGTATGAAAGTGAGGATACCGACTGTTTGGAAGTGAATTTTTGTTTGTTAGGCTCTAATTTTTCACTGAACCTTATGACTTAATTAGGATACTTGAGGAGTCAGTTGCAAGGAAAGTCTGCTCTGGCTTACTGAGCTCAGGTTTCTTGCTCTGACTGTGCTTCCAAGAACTTCAGCAGGTAAAATTAGCAAGCAAACATGATCGCTGGGAAATTATATTCTCTGGAGCTTTGTTGTCAACAGCTAAAACTTAAAGGCAGCATTTTGTATATGGCCAAAACCAAGAGTGGTTTTAGTAGCGTAAGCAAAGAATGGGGGAAAACGATCAGCTCAGGATGTCGTCTGAGGAGGAAGACCAGCCAGAGACTCCTACCGGCTCCCCTTGGTCTTGGGTAAGAGCTTATGCCCTAAGGTTGCATAAATAACACTTAAAGCTCTAGAAAAAAGTGACTGTCACACAAGCTGTGCTGTGTGAACCTAGATAGAACTGAGTATCATCAGCTTTTTTACTCTCCTGTTGAAGTTCGTGTTTCACTACTGGTTAGATTGTCTGTTCTAGTTCTACCTGTGGACATTTAAAAAAAAATTGAATGGGGAAAACCTTCTTTTGCTTCCGTTGTGTATGTCAGATGCTACCAGAAATCCTGACTGATTCTCTACTGTTCGCTTTACTGTCTCACTGGCCGTGTAAAGCAGCACTGTTGAAAGATACCTTTTAAGTATAATGGAGGGAAAATGATGTAAACAATAGTGTAAATGTTTGCTCTGAAGGTCTGCATTAAGAAAAGAGCCAGTGAGACCCCTATTACAAATACAGGAATGTCTTGCCATAATTTTTTTAGTGAGATAGAAGCTGCCTTAATGAAAGACAATCTGCACTGATGGTCCACTAACAGCGGTTGCATGGTCCTGTGTTTTAAGATCTGGGCTTGATGCCTAATGCTGCTAGAGAGAATGAGAGTCAGTACGGTTTTCTGATGGAAAGAGAGAGGGTGCATTCACTCTGAAAGGGCTTCGAGTGGAAATAGGAACAGCTCTACTGAATGGTCTGGGAATTCTCTAAGTTTCAGGAAAAGGAGGGGGGGGTGGGGGGTGTACAACCAAGGCTTTCAATTACTTTTAAAAAAATATTAAAGTGATTAAAAAACAATTATATGTCTCAAAATTAGTATTTAAATTTCATTTCATAACCTTAAATTTCCATATCTTTTTATAGACATACACATCTATGATTTTTCTGGAAATATCAACATTTGAAATGGTTTCTAAATGTTTGTGGTCAGGCACGAATGTGTGTGTAAGCATGGAATGGATATTTCCTGCAGGTACCCAAGGAGTTATCAGAGACAATTGCTTTTTGAAGGTAAAAGGCATAGAATAAATTGGTTTAGCTGATGATAGGAATGTGGATTTAAAATAGTCTCATCTTTGGAGGAACATGCAGGGAGGATGAAAAGAAGTACCAGTTGTTCTCACTATCGGGACACAGGTTTCCTGGCGAGCAACAGTATTCATGTGTTGGTGAATGTCTATTTTTGATGGATAGGAAGATAATTTATAGATGTTGATTTTTTAATTAAATGTAAGTGGAAACTTTCTATTTCCACTGAAAATCCGCTACAGATTGAGCAGAATGGAGGCTGGGTGTGGAGAGATAGGTACTGAATAGTTAGCAGATGGAGTGCTAAAGAACATCTAAACTGGATTCAATATAAACCAAACTCTGAGTATAAACAAGGAAGGCAGGGATTTTTTATTTTCTTTTAAACTTCAAACATCAGTGGATTTCTGGCTATCAGTTTTATTAAAAATTAAGGTGTCCTACACAACATTTTGACTATTGCATTTGTATGATGTGTACTTTAGCTTAAGTTTCCTTCTGGGAATTTCCTTCATGTATAAGTCTCTTAAATTGCCAAGGGAAATCCTGGATCCCACTGCTCTGTGGAACAATCTGTTCTGCAACAAATGTATAGGTTTCATTACAAGTTAAATAAACGGTATTATTGAGCATATAAAGCATATTGGATTTCTGATAGAAATAGACGTGCTAAAGATCATTTGAAACTGTTGCTATTGGCCTTTAGGAGTTGCTGACTCTGGGTTTCTGCTAAGAAAAGAAGGACCATTTGCCTCCATAGATTTACCGAAGTGCTTCTGCATGTTGGTATAAGAGTACAGAGAAAATTGTGGTCCTTGGAGAGGATGACAGAATACATATATTTCAGAATATTAAAAGCTCATAATAGAGATCTCTTAGATAAAAAGAGATTCCCTGGGTATGCAAAGATAAACATATGAGCCCTAGGCTTTGAAATGTAGCATGTGATTAAAAACCTACATGCTTCCAGAAGCAAAAAATTGTTTTTGTAAGCATCTAGACCTCAAAACACTTCCTCTGATTCACCATAATGTTGCAAGAGGACCACACAAATATGATTGCATACAGACATTTTCTTCCCCTAAGGATATGAATGAGATTGTACACTTCTGTCCATTTCAGAGGAGGAATAAAGAAAAAATAACAAATAAATTATGCACCTCTGAGAGAAGCTGATATAACACAGTGGGGATGATGGCACTAGAATTTAAACACAGGTGCCCTTAGACTTGAAACAGAAAGATACTTAGGAAGACAGCTTTACACAAAGACACTACACAAATAAAGCAGCTAGAAAAAATTACCTTAAAAACCTGCATAATCAGTCCAGTTTTCCACTTTTGAGCAGTCATTGGCAATGTGACAGCATGTGAAGTTTCAATAGAAAATTGTGACTAACCTGTGTTGCTGGAAATGGGAATGTTCGGAAGGGAGGACTCTGCCAGAGCAGAATGACCTGAAGCCCAGGCTGCTGCTGAAATATTTAGGTTATGCTATCCTTAATATTTGCCTTTCTAGAACTCCTGTGAAAGTAAAATAATTATAAATCCTCTGCCATTGTTATAGTACCACAACTTTGTATGGATAATGCAAAGGTGGATACCTCTAGCCCATGCTTGCACCAGTTTAGCCCATATCTAAATTGGGGAGAGGCTGCTATATGCTACAGTGCCCTCTCATGTTGGGGAGAGCTTGCTTCACAGTTCTGGACAGCTGTGGGAAGGGCAGACTAAAGCCTCCCCAGTCCATCCCTGCCCCCTGAAAGCACTGTGCTGGCTGTGATGGAAGAGTCAAATGTGGCAGCGCTCTGCCACTGGCATTTTGAGAAGGCTGGCTCTTCCCCACTCCCCTCTTCCCACTGGTGACAAACCCTCGGAGACAGACTCTACCAACCTGCAGACAGTGACAGTGTCTGCAAGTGTCTGACAAGCTGGGCCATGTGTTACTGGTGAGGAACTCGTCCCAAGCCCACCATTAGCGTAGGGCTGGCACTGGGACTACCAACCATACTTGAGCATATTCGCCAAACGAGATGGGCTGGGGGAGCTGGAGAGGGCAAGGACCATTCCTGCACTCACCTGTGCCTCCCTGGAACCATGCTTGCCCCTGGTCCCCGTGGTCGGACACTGCTGCAATGTGGGGTGTCCCCATGCTGCCCTGTTTGCTCTGCTCTGCTGGGGCAACCCAGCAAGGTGGTGGAGCCACTATGGCTTGTGCCCACACAACACCAAAAAGCCAAGCCAGGCCATAAATAACAACAGTAGCGAAGGGGTGATGTGGTCAGGATGGCTCTGTGCGGTGCATGGAAACCTGATTTCCCATTTCGTGACTGGGACAGGCACACTGGGGCGTGCGGTGGCAGCCGGGCTTGTCTCACGTGCTGTTGCTGGCAGCTGGGAGCGAGCGTGATGGGCGGGCATGAGGCTGGTGGCAAGGACATGGAGGAAGGCCTTTTATTCCAGGGATTAGTTTGTTTGGATTCCAGCTTCTTCATTGTTTCAGCAGTTCAGTTGGGGGTTATTTATTTTGTTTTTAAGAATGTGCTTGAAATCCCTGTGCTCCGGGTCAGGCGGCTGGCTTGCCAGTGAAGGATGGAGTGAGGCTGCTCTGGGGGAGTCACATCGGGCTGTATGGCCGCTGCTCTGCAGGGAGAGCCACCAGCTGGAGTGGAGGAGTCCCGGGGTGGCTGTGGAGCTTCTCTTCCAACCAAATATTGCCCAAAATGGCCAATGCTGGGCCGTATGTGGAGAATGTTTCTGCTCCTCCAGCCTGGGGCAAAGAGCAATCGCATTCAGCAGGGTGACGGGACTGTCTCAGGTGGAGACATGTTGCCTGGCCTGACTTGCCCCCCGGCATCCCTGGGTGTGGCTGGCCCCCTGCCCTGTCCCCCAGCAGCCATGGGGGGATTTTCCGAGTTACACTTTGCAGTGGGCATTGACAACCAGTAACATATTTAGCAAAAAAAAAACACATGGGAGAAAAGTGATTATTAAAACATCTCCAAGTCTCCACATGGTGGTCTTTCTTTCAATTTGACCCCATAAAGATTTTTTTTTTCCCTGATAACTAATAAAATACTATGGGCTGTGTAGCTTAGCTAACAGGTGCTGTCAATGCTGTTCACATTTAATTACAGAAATATCTAGGAGGGACACTGAAAGTACTCACTCACCCTCTTTATCACTAAATTTTAGAGCAGGACTGGACCTGCCAAAGCATAGCAGACACAAGGAGATCTGTGCAAACTCCTGAATCAAATACAAACTTACCATATGGCCCTAAGCCAAATTCAGGTTTTATTTTCCAGTGTTTCCACTTATTGTAGGTAGCTCTGCTCTGAGATCCCGGCTTGAGACCTCCATGTTCAGAGGAATTTCTACAAATTTCACCTGAACCGCAAGGGCTGAGCATCTGTGAAAATCCCCCCTGAGCAGCTTGTACTGGGTACTCAAAGTAAATGGGCACACTCGAAAACTGTAACCTTCATTTCCCTCCTCTCCCCAACTTTTTTAGGTTAATTTAACCTGAAGCTTATATTGTATTTTGAGATCCTCTGAGAGAAGCCTTCTAGAAATGCAAAGCCTTGCTGCAATTAAGTTGCCGTCTGCTGCCAGTGCTTCAGCTGCAGTTGATGCTGCCATGGGAGAGGAACTGGTTGGCTTCTAAAGGGCAAGTTTCTGTCAATCTCTGCCCAGTCCCAGGCCAAACCACTGGGTCATTGATAAAACACTGTCATTTCTCCAGGGCTGCAGGCAGTCCTGGATTTACCAAACTCCAGTGGGGGTAACCATTTAATTAGCATCAGTTTCTTTGGAAAGCTAGAAACATCTGTGTGTCTCTCATTGTGAGACTTTTACTGCAAGAAAACTGTTATCCTGCGTAGATCGGAAAGAGCGGGCTAGGGCCAGAGGCTGCTCTCACCCCACCGATGCTGTGCCGGCTCAGACCAGCGGGACATCAGAGCCCATTTACCCAGCGGCTGCGGTCACCTCTGGTCTCCTGCACTTTACGGCAAGGATGCCCCCAGCTACTCTGACAGCAGGACTGTTCCCAGCTGTTCCCGCAGATGGGAATGGTCTGGGCTCTGGGACTGCCCCATCCCGTGGACCTTCCCCAGCGAAGGATCTCTCACATGGGGCCTGATTCCCTCCCGGCCTTCTGACCTGCGGCTGACCTGTACCCCTTCAGGCACAAGGAGTCAACTACTGCCCTGGGCACAGGGTCCACAGCGTGGGCTCTTGTTCTGTTTTATTTTGGTGGGCCTTTTTGCAGCCATCTGCTGAGCGGACCTCAGGCTTTTCAGAGGCAGGGGGGGCTTTCCCCCCCAAAAAACAGGCCAGCAGCTGCAGCCCGGGGAGCAGCCCCTTGCTCCCATTTTGGAGGGCTGACACTTCAGCGACTGGAGGATGTATTTTTGCAAGGGTAAATAAATCTCAAAGGTATTCACTGCAGATCTGCTTTCCTTCAGCATCAAGCATGTGTGCTGCCCTCCCACCTACTGAAAAACAAACAATAAATTGAACCCCGACCCTTCCCCGTGGTTCACCCCGCAGCTCCCAGAGCACCTCTCTGGGGAGCTGACTGGAGACCGAGTCCTTTTGCATTTTATTTAGAGCAGATTGCTGGAGGTCAGCAATCCTTCTGTATCTGGAGATCATGTCGCAGAAAGCCTGCTCTGTCTTAATATAGATTTGAAAGTTCAGCTTGGTCCATGGGGACGAAAGGCTGCGAGGGCAATGAGTGGCAGGCGAATAGTATCAAGGCTGTCAGCTGCTTCGCCTCCCAGTTCCTCTCGCCTACACTACCTTTGCATGATAACCTTTCTTTGCATGATGAGTAATGCTTTAATAACACTTATTATCTTATGCTGCCGTAAATGCAAACGGAGCGTTAACCTCTCTGTTTCCGACTCTCCTACTCCTTGTAGTGGTCTGTAACAGCTGAATCTCACCTGGAGCAGGAGTTTGCACCATGTCAACGCCACAGCCTAAGGACTGGTCAGCCCAAGGGTGAGCTTCTGCAGCCCTGACCGAGCGGCTAAGAAAAACCTACACTGAGATCTGGGCTGCAAGTGCAAAACACTCCTAAAAGTAGAGCATATGAGAAAAACCCAGTCCAAACAGGCAGAAAGCACAAACACATCTCCAAGAATCAGGACTGCCTTAAAATCTGAGATTTCTGAAAGCAGTGATACGTATTTGTTTCCTGCTACCCCCTTTCAGACATTTGCATTTAAAAATTTATCAAGCTCTTATCAGTCATGGCAAAGGTTAAAATTTTTTTCCATTTAAAGTATCCTGTCTCTGGGAGATAAGAAAAAACTTCCTGAAAAGCAGCAGAAGTCTGGCACTTATGCTGCAGGCTCCCAAAGAGCATCTACTCCAAATCAATGAGCAGATAAGGGCTGGGCTGTCATTGGCTGAGAGTTTCCCACCGCCATCCTCCAGGAAGCCAGGAGACTGTGGGTGCCATGGCGGGGTGCACACGAAAAGGGACCATTGTGTTGGCACCCCAGAACGTGCATCCTCTGTTTTTAATGGGCACAAGCCAGGGAGATCATCAGAGAAGAGCATTCATGGCAAAATGGTTCAGGAATTGAGAATTGTCTTCTACTTTGCTCAAAATTATATATATGGGGGGGTGGTGTTAAGGAAATGGGAGTAAATGGTCTTCTGGATCTCATTGCTTTTACAGAGCTAGAAATAATTAAGAAATTGCAAACGGAGCTGCATATGTCGAGGGCTAGAGACGGGTATGGAAGTAAGGAGGGAGCAGAAAGCAAAGCTGTGTTTGCCTGTGGAGTAATGGAGCAGCGAGAAGAGAAGGGCATGTTTTACCCCAAAGCCTTGCGTACTCCCATGCTGACAGGGCACGCTGCCTTACAGCTCAAGGCCCCACACTCCCAGTTTAAATGCACCGTGTATTAGAAACAAAGGACATCCCACCTAGGATTGCAGTTCATGAAATGAGGAGGGAAAGTGACCCTGAGACCATTCTCAGAATGAATTTTCTCTCTTTTGGTATCAGTAGCCACCCTCACAGGAAAATTGGCCACCATTTTTCTGAGAGATTACCAGTATAATGTCATATATATGACTGCAGAAGGAAAAAGAAGTTCCTGAAACCATTTCTCGTTTAACCTATGGTCTGTATTGTCCCAGCTGAAGCTGGCACTTTCCATTGCACCTTCATCGCCAACCCTGAGCTCTCTGTACACCTGAGCCACTGCCCGTCATTGCTGTATCGGGACGGTTTCCCTGCAAAGCTGACAGCAAAGGAGAGTCTCCAGTCAGCTTTGCAGAGCCTCTTTGCATTGTGTCCTCTAGGGACCTGACACTCTCCCAAGGGCAGGAATTTTGTGTGCATGCACATGAGTTTTGTTTAGGTTTCAGCAACTGAAGTAAAAAATGAAATAAGTAAAAAATGTGAAAAATATGTATTTTTAATAAGGCTTCCAGGGATACGAGTTTTCAGTGTCTTGGAAAATTCTGCAGCACTGCCATGGCACTCAGGGGCAGGAGTCAAGAGCCTGTTTATTCCTCAGTAGTACCATTTAGAAGTTATAGCTTTTTAAACCTTCAACAAGTGGCAAGCTGTGATTTTTATCTTTACAATCTCCCAGGAAGTTCATCATCAAAACCACAGACCACAGCACAAAAGAGCAATCATTTACTCGAACACAGCAGGCACTATATTACAGGCACTGTTACCAGGCAATGGAGACATGCCCATTCACAATAAATTCTCCATCATTCCTTCTGAAAGGCCAAGAAGAAAATACTTGACGGAGGGATTTATGTGGTTTCTATATTCTCTTGCCCTCTCTTCCTTTTTCCCTTCTGTCTTCTGAATTTCGCAAAAGCCTTGGTCTGGTCTCGGAGTAATGCTGGTTTTGTGGCATCACTGCTGAAATGCACTGCTATAATGGATGAGCAAATTGTCCCTTGCCCAACAGAGATGGGGAATACAAGGGACAAAGGGATTGCATGGCTGCTCCCAAGCAAGAGAGGCCAGGAAGCCACCACCCTTCTTGAGAGCCTGAGCAAACAAGAAAAACTGCAAAAAGAGACTGAACATGGAGGCTGGTCTAAAAAACCTTTTTTATTCAGACACACACTGCCTCTGAAGTCAATTATATCAATCATCTAAGGATGACCCCTCAGAGGAGTAAGATTTTACAGGATTAATCTAGAAATTAATCCAGTAGACAGAATATCGCTACTTTTCTTTGCTCCTTCTTTACTTCTACAGTGGCAAAAGCCTGAAACTTGAAGTCTTTGAGCTAAGTGGTAGATATCTGATCCACAGATCAAGTGAATAGTTTCTTCTTTTAAATACAGAGCCAGTAACGTGTCTGCATAGCCACAAAGATGAAAAATATATTTCTTCATTCTAACCCAGTCCTCTAGTTGTTGTTTCCATTCATTGATTTATTAATGTTATTGTCTTTCAGGCCAAAATAGCCACATTGCAAAACTCTGTAATATGGAAAAAATTTAGTGAGAATAGCTGTTTCATGAAGATAATTTGCTGTAATTCCCTGAAGCCCTTCTGGGCCACAAAATATCCTAAAATGAAATAAATATTTTCCAAAGAATTTTCATGAAAAATTTGCAAACTCCAGGTATGCTCCTTTCTGCTTTTGCAGAAGTTGTATTGCTGCCAAAAGGCCTCTAAGTGGAAGATTTCTAAACCAAAAGTGACCTCCAGTGGTCACACACATTATTTATGGTTGATGCTTAGTATTTATCTTCCTTTTGTTAGAAATGAGGCAATGTGATAATTAACAGCCTGCAGCGAGCACGGTCAATTAAATTGGATGTATTCTTTCAAAAAAGAAAAGGTCAGTTAATCTGGATGTATCCTTACATCCCGATATTTTGTGTACCTGCTAACCAGTATGAAAGTTTTTCATTTATTTACCTTTACATCAGTGTTTTACATCTCAGGGGTGTTTTTCTGCATTATGTTGAGGTATAATGCACCATTCTCTTCGCTCACCTCTGCACGTAGTACAGCTTTGATGCTAACATCCTTCAGATTCCTGTAGCAATCTGCTACAGGATGGAGGTGACCTTTTAAAAAGCAAATAATAGATCATCAAGCATCTCAAGGTTAATTTTTACTTACACAAGCAATTAGGAGTTCTGCATAGCTTTGCTAATAAAATCATTAATTTTCCTTTAAATTTTGGAAATCATGATGGATTGCCCTATCTTTTCTTAAGTATTTTAGGATCCCATGGACTCATCATTTCTTGGATGCTTGAAGGCAGAGAAACATGAGGCAGAGGTATAAGTTGGGGCTTTGTGGGATCTCCATCCCAGCAAATATCTCTGAGAAATCTCTAGAGTTCAGGGATCTCCTTTCATCATAAGTATCTGAGCACCTCAGTCTACTACGTTTGCTTAGAATTTTTTATGAGGGGGGGCTTTCCTGCAGAGGAACACTTAGGAAATTCAATGGAAATATACTCTTTAGTAAATAAATAAATTGCAAGAAATATTTGTATGAAAACTCTCTTGAAAAACAAGAGTTTCCTTGATTTGTATTAGCCTAATTTAAAATAAAACAGATTAAACTTGAAGGAGAGTTTTCCCATAGGTATTTAAATGTCCTTCATCTTTATATCCTTAGTTAAATTGGATTCACTGGCTGAGTCCTGGCATTTTTTGGAAGGTCAGTGGAAATGCAACAGTCATTGCAACTGAGATAATTTAGAGCAATACAGACATGACCTTTAGTAAAAATGTTTGGGTACTCATAAATCCCTTCCCCTGGAAATTTTATGTTGGGTGTGCAAGAGAGGCCAAAACTTGAATGTAAGTAAGTCAAGTAAGACTTGGCTCTCAGCTAAGATTGAGAAATAAACTGTAGCTCTTGGCCTAATCAGTGCAGCGCTGGCCCAAGACAGGATGACAAAGCTATTTTCCCTTGTGCTGCTGGACGAGTTTCAATAACCCACTGCAACTTTCTCAGTTGCTCCATCTGTTAAAAGGGGATTATGCTAATAACATCTTTTGTAATATACTTCAAGATCCATGGAGGCTGTGCTGCGTATGAGAGGGGTAATGCATTTAATAAACAGATTATAAACACAGTATTACTTTTTTCCCCCTCCTATGTAAAAAGTAACGTTAAGTGAAGGAAATTAAAATGATGGAAGAAGGAAGTTTGCTTTATTTTTCATTTCATCTGTCCCTTCTGCTCCCCTCCAGCAGCTGCATTACACTTGTAAAGTAGGAGCCCATGAAGATTGGCTGCAGAACATTTCTGCAGCAACAAATTTAGATATAAACTGTGCCGTAAAGCTTATGTTTTGCTCAAAATTAATATCCTTTCTCTCTCTCTCTCTTCCCCCCCTCTAGGGTGGCAGGTTGTGCATAGTCAGGCTCTAATGGTATAGCTGAGAATAAGTAGTTTCCTGTAACTCTTATTTATGTGACTAGTTCACTGATTTTGATATTCTTCCTCCTCTTCTAAGCGCTGCACAAATCTCAGTAGATTAGGAAACGGTACAGAAAAGAAAGCTGTGTTAGGACCTGTGAAACACAAAGAAGATGGATGGTAGAAGGAGAAAGGCATTTTATCTTGGCATAACTCTGCGACAGACAAAGAGGTGGTTTATTAATAGGGATTTGGCAGACATACTATACCAACACTTAATGACTGCTGGAAGACTGAAGCAGGTGTCTAGTTTCCTGCTGGCAGTATGTGCCTAATGGGTGACAGGTTAGTGCAGCAGGAGAGGCAATGGTCAAGTTTCCCGGCTGTTTTCTCGGCAGTTGTGGGCAGCTGGGTAGGAGAAGGAGGTTTCTGTGGTGGTTGAGGCACTGTGAAAGTGTTCTGGATTAAGTATTAACCCAGTGCTTACTGCAGGACCCAGATATTTAGCTTTTGTGTGGGCTGGGAACTTTTCCTGTAGCCTATAAGTAGGAAAGGACTATTAGTGGGTGTGCTGGTTTTGGCTGGGATAGAGTTAATTTTCTTCTTACTATCTAGTATGTGGCTATGTTTTGGATTTGTGCTGAAAACAGTGTTGATAGTACAGGGATGTTTTCGTTACTGCTGAGTCAAGGCCTTTTCTGCTCCTCACCCCACCCCACCAGCTGGGGGTGCACAAGGGGTTGGGAGGGGACACAGCTGGGACAGCTGACCCCAACTGACCAAAGGGCTATTCCATACCATATGACGTCATGCTCAGCATATAAAGCTGGGGGAAGAAGAAGGAAAG